>NC_142360.1:36577730-36877730 GCF_059441175.1 Urocampus carinirostris | reverse complement strand
GATAAAATGAAACAGTGGCTTGTTCTGTGACTAAAAGCGCAATGGAGCATGGTCCCACCGAGAGTTGAACTCAGATCACTGGATTCAGAGTCCAGAGTGCTAACCATTACACCATGGGACCAACATAAAACTAATTGGAGTACTGAGTTTCGTTGCATAGCGGATAAAAAGAAACTGGTTTGTTCTGTGACCAAAAGCCTATTGGAGAATGGTCCCACTGAGAATTGAACTCATATCACTGGATTCAGAGTCCAGAGTGCTAACCCTTACACCATGGGACCTACATAACCTTGTTTGGAGTACTGGTTTTCATTGCATAGCAGATAAAATGAAACAGTGGTTTGTTCTGTGACTAAAAGCACAATGGAGCATGGTCCCACTGAGAGTTGAACTCAGATCACTGGATTCAGAGTCCAGAGTGCTAACCCTTACACCATTGGACCTACATAGCCTTACTTGGAGTACTGGTTTTCATTGCATAGCAGATAATTAGGAACATTGGTTTATTCTGTGACTAAAAGCCAAAAGGAGCCTGGTCCCACTGAGAGTTGAACTCAGATCACTGGATCAAGAGTTCAGAGTGCTAACTATTATACCATGGGACCTACATACCCCATGTGGAGTACTGGTTTTTATTGCATAGCAGATAATTAGGAACATTGGTTTATTCTGTGACTAAAAGCCAAAAGGAGCCTGGTCCCACTGAGAGTTGAACTCAGATCACTGGATTCAAAGTCCAGAGTGCTAACCATTACACCATGGGACCTACATAAAACTAATTGGAGTACTGAGTTTCGTTGCATAGCGGATAAAAAGAAACTGGTTTGTTCTGTGACTAAAAGCCTAATGGAGTATGGTCCCACTGAGAATTGAACTCTGGTCACTGGAATCAGAGTCCAGAGTGCTAACCCTTACACCATGGTACCTACATACCCTTGTTTTGGAGTACTAATTTTAACTGCATAGCAGATAAAAAGAAACAGTAGTTTGTTCTGTGGCTAAAAGCTTAATGGAGCATGGTCCCACTGAGAGTTGAACTCAGATCACTGGATTCAGAGTACAGAGTGCTAACCATTACACCATGGGACCTACCTACCCTTGTTTTGGAGTACTGGCTTTAACTGCATAGCAGATAAAAAGAAACGGTAGTTTGTTCTGTGGCTAAAAGCTTAATGGAGCATGGTCCCACTGAGAGTTAAACTCAGATCACTGGATTCAGAGTACAGAGTGCTAACCATTACACCATGGGACCTATACAACTGTGTTTGGAGTACTGGTTTTCATTGCATAGCAGATAATTAGGAACATTGGTTTATTCTGTGACTAAAAGCCAAAAGGAGCCTGGTTCCACTGAGAGTTGAACTCAGATCACTGGATCAAGAGTCCAGAGTGCTAACTATTATACCATGGGACCTACATACTCTATGTGGAGTACTGTTTTTTATTGCATAGCAGATAATTAGGAACATTGGTTTATTCTGTGACTAAAAGCCAAAAGGAGCCTTGTCCCA
Source organism: Urocampus carinirostris (assembly GCF_059441175.1). Taxonomy (NCBI): domain Eukaryota; kingdom Metazoa; phylum Chordata; class Actinopteri; order Syngnathiformes; family Syngnathidae; genus Urocampus; species Urocampus carinirostris. The sequence continues at coordinate 36,876,219 of NC_142360.1, read as the reverse complement.
TTAAGAATAGAACTCAGATCACTGGAATCAGAGTCCAGAGTGCTCACCCTTACACCATGGTACCTACATACCCTTGTTTTGGAGTACTAATTTTAACTGCATAGCAGATAAAGGAAACAGTAGTTTGTTCTGTGACTAAAAGCGCAATGGAGCATGGTCCCACCGAGAATTGAACTCAGATCACTGGATTCAGAGTCCAGAGTGCTAACCATTACACCATTGGACCTACATAGCCTTACTTGGAGTACTGGTTTTCATTGCATAGCACATAATTAGGACCATTGGTTTATTCTGTGACTAAAAGCCAAAAGGAGCCTGGTCCCACTGAGAGTTGAACTCAGATCACTGGATACAAAGTCCAGAGTGCTAACCATTACACCATGGGACCTACATAAAACTAATTGGAGTACTGAGTTTCGTTGCATAGCGGATAAAAAGAAACTGGTTTGTTCTGTGACTAGAAGCCTAATGGAGCATGGTCCCACTGAGAGTTGAACTCAGATCACTGGATTCAGAGTCCAGAGTGCTAACCATTACACCATGGGACCTACATACCTTATTTGGAGTACTGGTTTTCATTGCATAGCAGATAAAATGAAACAGTGGTTTGTTCTGTGACTAAAAGCGCAATGGAGCATGGTCCCACTGAGAGTTGAACTCAGATCACTGGATTCAGAGTACAGAGTGCTAACCATTACACCATGGGACCTACGTTCCCTTGTTTTGGAGTACTGGCTTTAACTGCATAGCAGATAAAAAGAAACGGTAGTTTGTTCCGTGGCTAAAAGCGCAATGGAGCATGGTCCCACCGAGAGTTGAACTCAGATCACTGGATTCAGAGTCCACAGTGCTAACCATTACACCATGGGACCTACATAACCTTATTTGGAGTACTGGTTTTCATTGCATAGCAGATAAAATGAAACAGTGGTTTGTTCTGTGACTAAAAGCGCAATGGAGCATGGTCCCACCGAGAGTTGAACTCAGATCACTGGATTCAGAGTCCAGAGTGCTAACCATTACACCATGGGACCAACATAAAACTAATTGGAGTACTGAGTTTCGTTGCATAGCGGATAAAAAGAAACTGGTTTGTTCTGTGACCAAAAGCCTATTGGAGAATGGTCCCACTGAGAATTGAACTCATATCACTGGATTCAGAGTCCAGAGTGCTAACCCTTACACCATGGGACCTACATAACCTTATTTGGAGTACTGGTTTTCATTGCATAGCAGATAAAATGAAACAGTGGTTTGTTCTGTGACTAAAAGCACAATGGAGCATGGTCCCACTGAGAGTTGAACTCAGATCACTGGATTCAGAGTCCAGAGTGCTAACCCTTACACCATTGGACCTACATAGCCTTACTTGGAGTACTGGTTTTCATTGCATAGCAGATAATTAGGAACATTGGTTTATTCTGTGACTAAAAGCCAAAAGGAGCCTGGTCCCACTGAGAGTTGAACTCAGATCACTGGATCAAGAGTCCAGAGTGCTAACTATTATACCATGGGACCTACATACCCCATGTGGAGTACTGGTTTTTATTGCATAGCAGATAATTAGGAACATTGGTTTATTCTGTGACTAAAAGCCAAAAGGAGCCTGGTCCCACTGAGAGTTGAACTCAGATCACTGGATTCAGAGTACAGAGTGCTAACCATTATACCATGGGACCTATACAACTGTGTTTGGAGTACTGGTTTTCATTGCATAGCAGATAATTAGGAACATTGGTTTATTCTGTGACTAAAAGGCAAAAGGAGCCTGGTCCCACTGAGAGTTGAACTCAGATCACTGGATTCAAAGTCCAGAGTGCTAACCATTACACCATGGGACCTACATAAAACTAATTGGAGTACTGAGTTTCGTTGCATAGCGGATAAAAAGAAACTGGTTTGTTCTGTGACTAAAAGCCTAATGGAGTATGGTCCCACTGAGAATTGAACTCAGGTCACTGGAATCAGAGTCCAGAGTGCTAACCCTTACACCATGGTACCTACATACCCTTGTTTTGGAGTACTAATTTTAACTGCATAGCAGATAAAAAGAAACAGTAGTTTGTTCTGTGGCTAAAAGCTTAATGGAGCATGGTCCCACTGAGAGTTGAACTCAGATCACTGGATTTAAAGTCTGGAGTGCTAACCATTACACCATGGGACCTACGCATCATTGTTTTGGAGTACTGGTTTTAACTGCATAGCAGATAAAAAGAAACGGTAGTTTGTTCTGTGGCTAAAAGCTTAATGGAGCATGGTCCCACTGAGAGTTGAACACAGATCACTGGATTCAGAGTCCAGAGTGCTAACCATTACACCATGGGACCTGTACAAGTGTATTCAGAGTACTGGTTTTCAATGCATAGCAGATAATTAGGAACATTGGTTTATTCTGTGACTAAAAGCCAAAAGGAGCCCGGTCCCAGTAAGAGTTGAACTCAGGTCACTGGATTCAGAGTCCAGAGTGCTAAATATTATACCATGGGACCTACATAACCCATGTGGAGTACTGGTTTTTATTGCATAGCAGATAATTAGGAACATTGGTTTATTCTGTGACTAAAAGCCAAGAGGAGCCTGGTCCCACTGAGAGTTGAACTCAGATCACTGGATACAAAGTCCAGAGTGCTAACCATTACACCATGGGACCTACATAACCTAATTTGGAGCACTGGTTTTCATTGCATAGCAGATAAAATGAAACAGTGGTTTGTTCTGTGACTAGAAGCGGAATGGAGCATGGTCCCACTGAGAGTTGAACTCAGATCACTGGATTCAGAGTCCAGAGTGCTAACCATTACACCATGGGACCTACATAACCTTATTTGGAGTATTGGTTTTCATTGCATAGCAGATAAAATGAAACAGTGGTTTGTTCTGTGACTAAAAGCCCAATGGAGCATGGTCCCACTGCGAGTTGAACTCAGATCACTGGATTCAAAGTCCAGAGTGCTAACCATTACACCATGGGACCTACATAACCTTCTTTGGAGTACTGGTTTTTATTGCATAGCAGATAAAAAGGAACATTGGTAGGTTCTGTGATTAAAAGTCTCAAGTAGCATAGTCCCACTGAGAGTTGAACACAGATCACTGGATTCAGAGTACAGAATGCTAACCATTACACCATGAGACCTACGTACCCTTGTTTTGGAGTACTGGTTTTAACTGCATAGCAGATAAAAAGAAACGGTAGTTTGTTCTGTGGCTAAAAGCTTAATGGAGCATGGTCCCACTGAGAGTTGAACTCAGATCACTGGATTCAGAGTCCAGAGTGCTAACCATTACACCATGGGACCTACATAACCTTATTTGGAGTACTGGTTTTCATTGCATAGCAGATAAAATGAAACAGTGGTTTGTTCTGTGACTAAAAGTGCAATGGAGCATGGTCCCACTGAGAGCTGAACTCAGATCACTGGATTCAGAGTCCAGAGTGCTAACCATTACACCATGGGACCTACATAACCTTCTTTGGAGTACTGGTTTTCATTGCATAGCAGATAAAAAGGAACATTGGTTTTTTCTGTGACTAAAAGTCTCAAGTAGCATAGTCCCACTGAGAGTTGAACACAGATCACTGGATTCAGAGTCCAGAGTGCTAACCATTACACCATGGGACCTATATAAATGTATTTAGAGTACTGGTTCTCATTGCATAGCAGATAAAAAGAAACTGTTTTTTTCTGTGGCTTAACGCCTATTGGAGTATGGTCCCACTGAGAGTTGAACTCAGATCACTGGATTCAGAGACCAGAGTGCTAAACATTACACCATGGGACCTACGTACCCTTGTTTTGGAGTACTGGTTTTAACTGCATAGCAGATAAAAAGAAACGGTAGTTTGTTCTGTGGCTAAAAGCTTAATGGAGCATGGTCCCACTGAGAGTTGAACTCAGATAACTGGATTCAGAGTCCAGAGTGCTAACGATTACACCATGGGACCTACATAACCATATTTGGAGTACTGGTTTTCATTGCATAGCAGATAAAATGAAACAGTGGTTTGTTCTGTGACTAAAAGCGCAATGGAGCATGGTCCCACTGAGAGCTGAACTCAGATCATTGGATTCAGAGTCCAGAGTGCTAACCATTACACCATGGGACCTATATAAATGTATTTAGAGTACTGGTTCTCATTGCATAGCAGATAAAAAGAAACTGTTTTTTTCTGTGGCTAAACGCCTATTGGAGTATGGTCCCACTGAGAGTTGAACTCAGATCACTGGATTCAGAGACCAGAGTGCTAAACATTACACCATGGGACCTACGTACCCTTGTTTTGGAGTACTGGTTTTAACTGCATAGCAGATAAAAAGAAACGGTAGTTTGTTCTGTGGCTAAAAGCTTAATGGAGCATGGTCCCACTGAGAGTTGAACTCAGATAACTGGATTCAGAGTCCAGAGTGCTAACCATTACACCATGGGACCAACATAAAACAAATTGGAGTACTGAGTTTCGTTGCATAGCGGATAAAAAGAAACTGGTTTGTTCTGTGACCAAAAGCCTAATGGAGAATGGTCCCACTGAGAATTGAACTCATATCACTGGATTCAGAGTCCAGAGTGCTAACCCTTACACCATGGGACCTACATAACCTTATTTGGAGTACTGGTTTTCATTGCATAGCAGATAAAATGAACGTTGGTTTGTTCTGTGACTAAAAGCGCAATGGAGCATGGTCCCACCGAGAGTTGAACTCAGATCACTGGATTCAGAGTCCAGAGTGCTCACCCTTACACCATGGTACCTACATACCCTTGTTTTGGAGTACTAATTTTAACTGCATAGCAGATAAAGGAAACAGTAGTTTGTTCTGTGACTAAAAGCGCAATGGAGCATGGTCCCACCGAGAATTGAACTCAGATCACTGGATTCAGAGTCCAGAGTGCTAACCATTACACCATTGGACCTACATAGCCTTACTTGGAGTACTGGTTTTCATTGCATAGCAGATAATTAGGAACATTGGTTTATTCTGTGACTAAAAGCCAAAAGGAGCCTGGTCCCACTGAGAGTTGAACTCAGATCACTGGATACAAAGTCCAGAGTGCTAACCATTACACCATGGGACCTACATAAAACTAATTGGAGTACTGAATTTCGTTGCATAGCAGATAAAAAGAAACTGGTTTGTTCTGTGACTAAAAGCCTAAGGGAGTATGGTCCCACTGAGAATTGAACTCAGATCACTGGAATCAGAGTCCAGAGCGCTAACCCTTACACCATGTGACCTACATACCCTTGTTTTGGAGTACTAATTTTAACTGCATAGCAGATAAAAAGAAACAGTAGTTTGTTCTGTGGCTAAAAGCTTATTAGAGCATGGTCCCACTGAGAGTTGAACTCAGATCACTGGATTCAAAGTCCAGAGTGCTAACCATTACACCATGGGACCTACATAACCTTCTTTGGAGTACTGGTTTTCATTGCATAGCAGATAAAAAGGAACATTGGTTTGTCTGTGACTAAAAGTCTCAAGTAGCATAGTCCCACTGAGAGTTGAACACAGATCACTGGATTCCGAGTCCAGAGTGCTTACCATTACACCATAGGACCTGTATAACTGTGTCCGGAGTACTGGTTTTCATTGCATAGCAGATAATTAGTAACATTGGTTTATTCTGTGACTAAAAGCCAAGAGGAGCCTGGTCCCACTGAGAGTTGAACTCAGATCACTGGATACAAAGTCCAGAGTGCTAACCATTACACCTACATAAAACTAATTGGAGTACTGAGTTTCGTTGCATAGCGGATGAAAAGAAACTGGTTTGTTCTGTGACTAGAAGCCTAATGGAGCATGGTCCCACTGAGAGTTGAACTCAGATCACTGGATTCAGAGTACAGAGTGCTAACCATTACACCATGGGACCTGCGTTCCCTTGTTTTGGAGTACTGGCTTTAACTGCATAGCAGATAAAAAGAAACGGTAGTTTGTTCCGTGGCTAAAAGCGCAATGGAGCATGGTCCCACCGAGAGTTGAACTCAGATCACTGGATTCAGAGTCCACAGTGCTAACCATTACACCATGGGACCTACATAACCTTATTTGGAGTACTGGTTTTCATTGCATAGCAGATAAAATGAAACAGTGGTTTGTTCTGTGACTAAAAGCACAATGGAGCATGGTCCCACTGAGAGTTGAACTCAGATCACTGGATTCAGAGTCCAGAGTGCTAACCGTTACACCATTGGACCTACATAGCCTTACTTGGAGTACTGGTTTTCATTGCATAGCAGATAATTAGGAACATTGGTTTATTCTGTGACTAAAAGCCAAAAGGAGCCTGGTCCCACTGAGAGTTGAACTCAGATCACTGGATTCAGAGTACAGAGTGCTAACCATTACACCATGGGACCTACGTTCCCTTGTTTTGGAGTACTGGCTTTAACTGCATAGCAGATAAAAAGAAACAGTGGCTTGTTCTGTGACTAAAAGCGCAATGGAGCATGGTCCCACCGAGAGTTGAACTCAGATCACTGGATTCAGAGTCCAGAGTGCTAACCATTACACCATGGGACCAACATAAAACTAATTGGAGTACTGAGTTTCGTTGCATAGCGGATAAAAAGAAACTGGTTTGTTCTGTGACCAAAAGCCTATTGGAGAATGGTCCCACTGAGAATTGAACTCATATCACTGGATTCAGAGTCCAGAGTGCTAACCCTTACACCATGGGACCTACATAGCCTTACTTGGAGTACTGGTTTTCATTGCATAGCAGATAATTAGGAACATTGGTTTATTCTGTGACTAAAAGCCAAAAGGAGCCTGGTCCCACTGAGAGTTGAACTCAGATCACTGGATACAAAGTCCAGAGTGCTAACCATTACACCTACATAAAACTAATTGGAGTACTGAGTTTCGTTGCATAGCGGATAAAAAGAAACTGGTTTGTTCTGTGACTAAAAGCCTAATGGAGTATGGTCCCACTGAGAATTGAACTCTGGTCACTGGAATCAGAGTCCAGAGTGCTAACCCTTACACCATGGTACCTACATACCCTTGTTTTGGAGTACTAATTTTAACTGCATAGCAGATAAAAAGAAACAGTAGTTTGTTCTGTGGCTAAAAGCTTAATGGAGCATGGTCCCACTGAGAGTTGAACTCAGATCACTGGATTCAGAGTACAGAGTGCTAACCATTACACCATGGGACCTACGTACCCTTGTTTTGGAGTACTGGCTTTAACTGCATAGCAGATAAAAAGAAACGGTAGTTTGTTCTGTGGCTAAAAGCTTAATGGAGCATGGTCCCACTGAGAGTTAAACTCAGATCACTGGATTCAGAGTACAGAGTGCTAACCATTACACCATGGGACCTATACAACTGTGTTTGGAGTACTGGTTTTCATTGCATAGCAGATAATTAGGAACATTGGTTTATTCTGTGACTAAAAGCCAAAAGGAGCCTGGTTCCACTGAGAGTTGAACTCAGATCACTGGATCAAGAGTCCAGAGTGCTAACTATTATACCATGGGACCTACATACTCTATGTGGAGTACTGTTTTTTATTGCATAGCAGATAATTAGGAACATTGGTTTATTCTGTGACTAAAAGCCAAAAGGAGCCTTGTCCCATTAAGAATAGAACTCAGATCACTGGAATCAGAGTCCAGAGTGCTCACCCTTACACCATGGTACCTACATACCCTTGTTTTGGAGTACTAATTTTAACTGCATAGCAGATAAAGGAAACAGTAGTTTGTTCTGTGACTAAAAGCGCAATGGAGCATGGTCCCACCGAGAATTGAACTCAGATCACTGGATTCAGAGTCCAGAGTGCTAACCATTACACCATTGGACCTACATAGCCTTACTTGGAGTACTGGTTTTCATTGCATAGCACATAATTAGGACCATTGGTTTATTCTGTGACTAAAAGCCAAAAGGAGCCTGGTCCCACTGAGAGTTGAACTCAGATCACTGGATACAAAGTCCAGAGTGCTAACCATTACACCATGGGACCTACATAAAACTAATTGGAGTACTGAGTTTCGTTGCATAGCGGATAAAAAGAAACTGGTTTGTTCTGTGACTAGAAGCCTAATGGAGCATGGTCCCACTGAGAGTTGAACTCAGATCACTGGATTCAGAGTCCAGAGTGCTAACCATTACACCATGGGACCTACATACCTTATTTGGAGTACTGGTTTTCATTGCATAGCAGATAAAATGAAACAGTGGTTTGTTCTGTGACTAAAAGCGCAATGGAGCATGGTCCCACTGAGAGTTGAACTCAGATCACTGGATTCAGAGTACAGAGTGCTAACCATTACACCATGGGACCTACGTTCCCTTGTTTTGGAGTACTGGCTTTAACTGCATAGCAGATAAAAAGAAACGGTAGTTTGTTCCGTGGCTAAAAGCGCAATGGAGCATGGTCCCACCGAGAGTTGAACTCAGATCACTGGATTCAGAGTCCACAGTGCTAACCATTACACCATGGGACCTACATAACCTTATTTGGAGTACTGGTTTTCATTGCATAGCAGATAAAATGAAACAGTGGTTTGTTCTGTGACTAAAAGCGCAATGGAGCATGGTCCCACCGAGAGTTGAACTAAGATCACTGGATTCAGAGTCCAGAGTGCTAACCATTACACCATGGGACCAACATAAAACTAATTGGAGTACTGAGTTTCGTTGCATAGCGGATAAAAAGAAACTGGTTTGTTCTGTGACTAAAAGCCTAATGGAGTATGGTCCCACTGAGAATTGAACTCAGATCACTGCAATCAGAGTCCAGAGTGCTAACCCTTACACCATGGGACCTACGTACCCTTGTTTTGGAGTACTGGTTTTACCTGCATAGCAGATAAAAAGAAACGGTAGTTTGTTCTGTGGCTAAAAGCTTAATGGAGCATGGTCCCACTGAGAGTTGAACTCAGATCACTGGATTCAGAGTCCAGAGTGCTAACCATTACACCATGGGACATACAAAATATTCTTTGGAGTACTGGTTTTTATTGCATAGCAGATAAAAAGGAACATTGGTAGGTTCTGTGACTAAAAGTCTCAAGTAGCATAGTCCCACTGAGAGTTGAACACAGATCACTGGATTCAGAGTACAGAGTGCTAAACATTACACCATGGGACCTATACAACTGCGTCTGGAGTACTGGTTTTCATTGCATAGCAGATAATTAGGAACATTGGTTTATTCTGTGACTAAAAGTCAAAAGGAGCCTGGTCCCACTGAGAGTTGAACTCAGATCACTGGATTCAGAGTCCAGAGTGCTAACCCTTACACCATGGGACCAACATAACCTTATTTGGAGTACTGGTTTTCATTGCATAGCAGATAAAATGAAACAGTGGTTTGTTCTGTGACTAAAAGCGCAATCGAGCATGGTCCCACTGAGAGTTGAACTCAGATCACTGGATTCAAAGTCCAGAGTGCTAACCATTACACCATGGGACCTACATAACCTTCTTTGGAGTACTGGTTTTTATTGCATAGCAGATAAAAAGGAATATTGGTAGGTCTGTGACTAAAAGTCTCAAGTAGCATAATCCCACTGAGAGTTGAGCACAGATCACTGGATTCAGAGTACAGAGTGCTAACCATTACACCATGGGACCTACGTACCCTTGTTTTGAAGTACTGGCTTTAACTGCATAGCAGATAAAAAGAAACGGTAGTTTGTTCTGTGGCTAAAAGCTTAATGGAGCATGGTCCCACTGAGATTTGAACTCAGTTCACTGGATTCAGAGTCCAGAGTGCTAACCATTACACCATGAGACCTACATAAACTTATTTGGAGTACTGGTTTTCATTGCATAGCAGATAAAATAAAACAGTGGTTTGTTCTGTGACTAAAAGCGCAATCGAGCATGGTCCCACTGAGAGTTGAACTCAGATCACTGGAATCAGAGTCCAGAGTGCTAACCCTTACACCATGGGACCTACATACCCTTGTTTTGGAGTACTAATTTTAACTGCATAGCAGATGAAAAGAAACTGTAGTTTGTTCTGTGGCTAAAAGCTTAATGGAGCGTGGTCCCACTGAGAGTTGAACTCAGATCACTGCAATCAGAGTCCAGAGTGCTAACCATTACACCAAGGGACCTACATAATACTAATTGGAGTACTGAGTTTCGTTGCATAGCGGATAAAAAGAAACTGGTTTGTTCTGTGACTAAAAGCCTAATGGAGTATGGTCCCACTGAGAATTGAACTCAGATCACTGCAATCAGAGTCCAGAGTGCTAACCCTTACACCATGGGACCTACGTACCCTTGTTTTGGAGTACTGGTTTTAACTGCATAGCAGATAAAAAGAAACGGTAGTTTGTTCTGTGGCTAAAAGCTTAATGGAGCATGGTCCCTCTGAGAGTTGAACTCAGATCACTGGATTCAGAGTCCAGAGTGCTAACCATTACACCATGGGACCTATACAACTGTGTCTGGAGTACTGGTTTTCATTGCATAGCAGATAATTAGGAACATTGGTTTATTCTGTGACTAAAAGTCAAAAGGAGCCTGGTCCCACTGAGAGTTGAACTCAGATCACTGGATTCAGAGTCCAGAGTGCTAACCATTACACCATGGGACCAACATAACCTTATTTGGAGTACTGGTTTTCATTGCATAGCAGATAAAATGAAACAGTGGTTTGTTCTGTGACCTAAAGCGCAATCGAGCATGGTCCCACTGAGAGTTGAACTCAGATCACTGGATTCAAAGTCCAGAGTGCTAACCATTACACCATGGGACCTACATAACCTTCTTTGGAGTACTGGTTTTTATTGCATAGCAGATAAAAAGGAATATTGGTAGGTCTGTGACTAAAAGTCTCAAGTAGCATAGTCCCACTGAGAGTTGAGCACAGATCACTGGATTCAGAGTACAGAGTGCTAACCATTACACCATGGGACCTACGTACCCTTGTTTTGAAGTACTGGCTTTAACTGCATAGCAGATAAAAAGAAACGGTAGTTTGTTCTGTGGCTAAAAGCTTAATGGAGCATGGTCCCACTGAGAGTTGAACTCAGATCACTGGATTCAGAGTCCAGAGTGCTAACCATTACACCATGAGACCTACATAAACTTATTTGGAGTACTGGTTTTCATTGCATAGCAGATAAAATGAAACAGTGGTTTGTTCTGTGACTAAAAGCACAATCGAGCATGGTCCCACTGAGAGTTGAACTCAGATCACTGGAATCAGAGTCCAGAGTGCTAACCCTTACACCATGGGACATACCTACCCTTGTTTTGGAGTACTAATTTTAACTGCATAGCAGATGAAAAGAAACGGTAGTTTGTTCTGTGGCTAAAAGCTTAATGGAGCATGGTCCCACTGAGAGTTGAACTCAGATCACTGGATTCAGAGTCCAGAGTGCTAACCATTACACCATGGGACCTACATAACCTTATTTGGAGTACTGGTTTTCATTGCATAGCAGATAAAATGAAACAGTGGTTTGTTCTGTGACTAAAAGCGCAATGGAGCATGGTCCCACTGAGAGTTGAACTCAGATCACTGGATTCAAAGTCCAGAGTGCTAACCATTACACCATGGGACATACAAAACATTCTTTGGAGTACTGGTTTTTATTGCATAGCAGATAAAAAGGAACATTGGTAGGTTCTGTGACTAAAAGTCTCAAGTAGCATAGTCCCACTGAGAGTTGAACACAGATCACTGGATTCAGAGTACAGAGTGCTAAACATTACACCATGGGACCTACATACCCTTGTTTTGGAGTACTGGTTTTAACTGCATAGCAGATAAAAAGAAACGGTAGTTTGTTCTGTGGCTAAAAGCATAATGGAGCATTGTCCCACTGAGAGTTGAACTCAGATCACTGGATTCAGAGTCCAGAGTGCTAACCATTACACCATGGGACCTACATAACCTTATTTGGAGTACTGGTTTTCATTGCATAGCAGATAAAATGAAACAGTGGTTTGTTCTGTGACTAAAAGCGCAATCGAGCATGGTCCCACTGAGAGTTGAACTCAGATCACTGGAATCAGAGTCCAGAGTGCTAACCCTTACACCATGGGACCTACATACCCTTGTTTTGGAGTACTAATTTTAACTGCATAGCAGATACAAAGAAACAGTAGTTTGTTCTGTGGCTAAAAGCTTAATGGAGCATGGTCCCACTGAGAGTTGAACTCAGATCACTGGATTCAAAGTCCAGAGTGCTAACCATTATACCATGGGACCTACATAACCTTCTTTGGAGTACTGGTTTTTATTGCATAGCAGATAAAAAGGAACATTGGTAGGTTCTGTGACTAAAAGTCTCAAGTAGCATAGTCCCACTGAGAGTTGAACACAGATCACTGGATTCAGAGATCAGAGTGCTAACCATTATACCATGGGACCTATACAACTGTGTTTGGAGTACTGGTTTTCATTGCATAGCAGATAATTAGGAACATTGGTTTATTCTGTGACTAAAAGGCAAAAGGAGCCTGGTCCCACTGAGAGTTGAACTCAGATCACTGGATTCAAAGTCCAGAGTGCTAACCATTACACCATGGGACCTACATGAAACTAATTGGAGTACTGAGTTTCGTTGCATAGCGGATAAAAAGAAACTGGTTTGTTCTGTGACTAAAAGCCTAATGGAGTATGGTCTTACTGAGAATTGAACTCAGATCACTGGAATCAGACTCCAGAGTGCTAACCCTTTCACCATGGTACCTACATTCCCTTGTTTTGGAGTACTAATTTTAACTACATAGCAGATAAAAAGAAACAGTAGTTTGTTGTGTGGCTAAAAGCTTAATGGAGCATGGTCCCACTGAGAGTTGAACTCAGATCACTGGATTCAGAGTCCAGAGTGTTAACCATTACACCATGGGACCTACATAACCTTCTTTGGAGTACTGGTTTTCATTGCATAGCAGATAAAAAGGAACATTGGTTTGTTCTGTGACTAAAAGTCTCAAGTAGCATAGTCCCACTGAGAGTTGAACACAGATCAGTGGATTCAGAGTATAGAGTGCTAACCATTACACCATGGGACCTATACAACTGTGTTTGGAGTACTGGTTTTCATTGCGTAGCAGATAATTAGGAACATTGGTTTATTCTGTGACTAAAAGCCAAAAGGAGCCCGGTCCCACTAAGAGTTGAACTCAGATCACTGGATTCAGAGTTCAGAGTGCTAACTATTATACCATGGGACCTACATAACCCATGTGGAGTACTGGTTTTTATTGCATAGCAGATAATTAGGAACATTGGTTTATTCTGTGACTAAAAGCCAAAAGGAGCCCAGTCCCACTGAGAGTTGAACTCAGATTACTGGATTCAAAGTCCAGAGTGCTAACCATTACACCATGGGACCTACATGAAACGAATTGGAGTACTGAGTTTCGTTGCATAGCGGATAAAAAGAAACTGGTTTGTTCTGTGACTAAAAGCCTAATGGAGTATGGTCCCACTGAGAATTGAACTCAGATCACTGGAATAAGAGTCCAGAGTGCTAACCCTTACACGATGGGACCTACGTACCCTTGTTTTGGAGTACTGGTTTTAACTGCATAGCAGATAAAAAGAAACGGTAGTTTGTTCTGTGGCTAAAAGCTTAATGGAGCATGGTCCTACTGAGAGTTGAACTCAGATCACTGGATTCAGAGTCCAGAGTGCTAACCATTACACCATGGGACCTACATAACCTTATTTGGAGTACTGGTTTTCATTGCATAGCAGATAAAATGAAACAGTGGTTTGTTCTGTGACTAAAATCGCAATGGGGCATGGTCCCATCGAGAGTTGAACTCAGATCACTGGATTCAGAGTCCAGAGTGCTAACCATTACACCATGGGACCTACATAACCTTATTTGGAGTACTGGTTTTCATTGCATAGCAGATAAAATGAAACAGTGGTTTGTTCTGTGACTAAAATCGCAATGGGGCATGGTCCCATCGAGAGTTGAACTCAGATCACTGGATTCAGAGTCCAGAGTGCTAACCATTACACCATGGGACCTACATAACCTTATTTGGAGTACTGGTTTTCATTGCATAGCAGATAATTAGGAACATTGGTTTATTCTGTGACTAAAAGCCAAAAGGAGCCCCGTCCCACTAAGAGTTGAACTCAGATCACTGGATTCAGAGTCCAGAGTGCTAACTATTATACCATGGGACCTACATAACCCATGTGGAGTACTGGTTTTTATTGCATAGCAGATAATTAGGAACATTGGTTTAGTCTGTGACTAAAAGCCAAGAGGAGCCTGGCCCCACTGAGAGTTGAACTCAGATCACTGGATTCAAAGTCCAGAGTGCTAACCATTACACCATGGGACCTACATAAAACTAATTGGAGTACTGAGTTTCGTTGCATAGCGGATAAAAAGAAACTGGTTTGTTCTGTGACTAAAAGCCTAATGGAGTATGGTCCCACTGAGAATTGAACTCAGATCACTGCAATCAGAGTCCAGAGTGCTAACCCTTACACCATGGGACCTACGTACCCTTGTTTTGGAGTACTGGTTTTAACTGCATAGCAGATAAAAAGAAACAGTAGTTTGTTCTGTGGCTAAAAGCTTAATGGAGCATGGTCCCACTGAGAGTTGAACTCAGATCACTGGATTCAGAGTCCAGAGTGCTAACCATTACACCATGGGACCTACGTATCCTTACTTGGAGTACTGGTTTTCATTGCATAGCAGATAATTAGGAACATTGGTTTATTCTGTGACTAAAAACCAAAAGGAGCCTGGTCCCACTGAGAGTTGAACTCCGATCACTGGATCAAGAGTCCAGAGTGCTAACTATTATACCATGAGACCTACATACCCCATGTGGAGTACTGTTTTTTATTGCATAGCAGATAAATAGGAACAGTTGTGTATTCTATAGTTGAACGCCAAAAGGAGACTGGTCCCACTGAGAGTTGAACTCAGATCACTGGATCAAGAGTCCAGAGTGCTAACTATTATACCATGAAGCCTACATACCCCATGTGGAGTACTGTTTTTTATTGCATAGCAGATAATTAGGAACATTGGTTTATTCTGTGACTAAAAGCCAAAAGGAGCCTGGTCCCACTGAGAGTTGAACTCAGATCACTGGATTCAGAGTCCAGAATGCTAACCATTACACCATGGGACCTACATAGGTTGTATCGGAGTGCTGGTTTTCATTGCATAGCAGATAAACAGGAACATTTGTGTATTCTGTAGTTAAAAGCCAAAATAAACCTGGTCCTGCTGAGAGTTGAACTCAGATCACTGGATTCAAAGTCCAGAGTGCTAACCATTACACCAAGGGACCTACATAAAATTAATTGGAGTACTGAGTTTCGTTGCATAGCGGATAAAAAGAAACTGGTTTGTTCTGTGACTAAAAGCCTAATGGAGTATGGTCCTACTGAGAATTGAACACAGATCACTGGAATCAGAGTCCAGAGTGCTAACCCTTACACCATGGTACCTATATTCCCTTGTTTTGGAGTACTAATTTTAACTACATAGCAGATAAAAAGAAACAGTAGTTTGTTCTGTGGCTAAAAGCTTAATGGAGCATGGTCCCACTGAGAGTTGAACTCAGATCACTGGATTCAGAGTCCAGAGTGCTAACCATTACACCATGGGACCTACATACCCTTCTTTGGAGTACTGGTTTTTATTGCATAGCAGATAAAAAGGAACATTGGTTTATTCTGTGACTAAAAGGCAAAAGGAGACTGGTTCCACTGAGAGTTGAACTCAGATCACTGGATTCAGAGTCCAGTCTGCTCACCATTACACCTTGGGACCTACTGGAGTACTGGTTTTCATTGCATAACAGATAAAAAGGAACATTGGTTTATTCTGTGGCTAAAAGGCAGAATTTGTGTCAGTTTATAGCAGCCCATCGACACAAAAAGTTCATAGCTCGGAACAAATAGCAATAAATCGTCTATTATAGTCATCAAAGTCAACAACCCAAAAATACTTTTGATCGCCGCTAGATTTCTTCTTCGAAGGTACTGGAAAAATTTCCTTGAAAGTTTTTGAAAACGGTGTCAGAACCTTATGACGTATGTGAGGCGAATGTCTGTAGAATTGAAATCCCGTTTTGATTCTAAAAACCAAAAAACTGAACCTCTTCTCCGGTAGGACAGATCCAGTACCGCGCCCTCCTGCTCCTCAAAGCCCTGAAGACGGCTGGTCGGGAGCTGCTGCCGGCGAGCCGGGCCCCTCGGGCGCCCCCCGGCTCTCCCAGCCCGTGCCGGCTGAGGAGCCTCACCGTGTCCCTGGAGCAGTTCCTGATGGGCCCCGACACGGCCGACATCAAGAATTGCGCGGGACGCTGTTCCTTCCCGCTGGTGAAGCCCGTCAACCACGCCGTCCTGCTCGACTGGCACGTGGAGGGCCACGGGGGGGGGCAGGAGCGACCTCCGTGCTGCGTGCCGCTCCGCTACGAGTCCATGGACGTGGTGGACGTCAACGAAAGCGGCACGCTCCTGGTCACCCGCAAGGATATGATCGCCAAGGAATGCGGCTGTCGCTGACCGGCCACTAGGGGGCGCTCCACTTAGGGGCGCCCTACCGGACAGCTTTAAAGGCCCGGCGGATTCTAAAAACCTAGTCCTTTGTCGCGTATTTGGGAACTGGACTTTGGCTCTTTCCGCCGCTCACTTTCTTTCTCCTTTACTTTCTTTCCCTCTCTCTCATTCTCTATTACTTTATCTCACTGTTTTCTTTCTCTTCCCTTCTTCTCATTCTTAATATCCCTCTATCTTTTGATTTCTCTTTCACTTTTTTCTCGTTTTCTTTCCTTTTTTCTCCTCTATCTCTGTTTTTGTCTCTTTCATTCTTTCCATTGCTCTCTTTCGCTCTCTTTCTCTTTGTCTCATTCGTTCTCTTTTTTCTTTTACTCTCTGAAACTTTCTCTTTCTGTTTATCTAGCTATCTTTTTTGTTTCTTCCATTCTTTCTCTTCCATTCTTAATATCCCTTTTTCCAATTTTTGATCCGTCTATCTTTTTCTGTACCGCTCACTTTTTCATTTTACTGTACTTTCTCTAGCTCATTCTCTCTTTCATTGCCTCTCCATTTCTCTATCTAACTTTTTTATTTTGCTTTCCTTCTTTCTTTCTCTTTCACTTTTTTTCTCGTTCTCTTTCCCTTTCTTTCTCTATCTCCTCTATTTCTCTTTTTGTCCCTTTCATTCTTTCCATTTCTCTCTTTTGCCCTCTTTCTCTTTGTCTCTTTTATTCTCTCTTTCATTCTCTTTTTTCACACTGTCTTTTAGTCTCTGAAACTTTCTCTCTCTGTTTATCTCGCTATCTTTCTTTGTTTCTTCCGTTCTTTCTCTTCCATTCTTAATATCCCTTTCTCCTATTTCTTGATCCGTCTATCTTTTTCTGTACCGCTCACTTTTTCATTTTACTGTACTTTCTCTAGTTCATTCTCTCTTTCATTGCCTCTCTATTTCTCTAACTGTTTTATTTTGCTTTCCTTCTTTCTTTCTCTCAATATCCCTCTATCCCTTGATTTATCTCTATCTTTTTCTCTCTCGCTTTCTTTCTTCATCCCTGCTATCTTTCTCTTTGTCCCTCCTTTCTCTCTTTATTTCTTTCACTCCCTCTTTTCTCTCTCTCTCTCTTTCTTTCCCTCTCTTTCATTCTCTCTCTATATTTCATTCACTTTATCTATTTTCACTTTTACCATTTCTCTCTGAATCTCTTTCTCTCTGTTTATCTCACTCTTTTCTTTATCTTCAATTGTATATTTATATCTCTTCCATTCTTAATATCCTATTTTCTTTCTATCAATCTGTCTGTTTTACTCTCCCTGTCTCTCACTCTTTTTATCTTTTTTCTTCCTCTTTTACTTTCTCTTTGTGTTTTTTCTTTCTGGCTTTCCTTAATTTGTTTTCTTTGTCTCTCCCACTTTTTTCTCTTTCTCTGTCTTTCTCAACCTTTCTATTCTCTCCCTCTTTCTTTGTCTGTTACTTTTGCTTTCTTTCTCTTTGTCTTTCTTTTCTCTTTTCCTTTATTTTTTGTGTTTCTCTCATTAGTTTTCTCTTTTTGTCCCTTTTTCATTCTCTTTCTCAATCTCCCTCTCTCTTTGTCTGTTACTTTCGCTTTCTTTCTCTTTGTCTTTCTCTTTTCCTTTATTTTTTGTGTTTTTCTCATTAGTTTTCTCTTTTTGTACCTTTTTCATTCTCTTTCTCAATCTCCCTCTCTCTTTGTCGGTTACTTTCGCCCTCTTTCTCTTTGTCTTTCTTTCTCTTTTCCTTTATTTTTTGTGTTTCTCTCATTAGTTTTCTCTTTTTGTCCCTTTTTCATTCTCTTTCTCAATCTCCCTGTCTCTTCGTCTGTTACTTTCGCTTTCTTTCTCTTTGTCTTTCTTTCTCTTTTCCTTTATTTTTTGTGTTTCTCTCATTAGTTTTCTCTTTTTGTCCCTTTTTCATTCTCTTTCTCAATCTCCCTCTCTCTTTGTCGGTTACTTTCGCCCTCTTTCTCTTTGTCTTTCTTTCTCTTTTCCTTTATTTTTTGTGTTTCTCTCATTAGTTTTCTCTTTTTTTGCCTTTTTCATTCTCTTTCTCTTCTTTCTTTCTCTCAAATCGACAAGTTCGACTGTCAAATTCCAGCATGCGTTTTGAATCCCGTCCAATTTCTTTGGGGAGTAACTGTACATAACAACAAATTCTTGACGCGACTAAAACGTAGCGATACTTGGATCGGCACGGAATGTATCATGATACAAAACGATATTTTGTCCCACTTCCATTAAAATAGCATGTGTTCTGAATACTAGCCATCTTTTTGGCAGGAGTAACAGTACATAACATTCATCGCAAAATATGGATGCGACTCAAAAGAAGCAAAAACTTGGACCAGCACAAAAGGTATCGTGATACAAAACGATATTTCGTCCGAAATTTAAGAAGACACGAACTGAAATCAAAAATGGAGATTGTATTCTTGTCTTACGCTTTTCTTTAATATTTAGTACTGTCACTGTTTTGCAGTTTTAGGTTTGAGTACACTTTTACGGCCGATGGGTTTTTTGCGTCTCCTTATGGCTCCCAGTTCTTCGCTTCCCCACCAGGAAGTCAGCTTGTCCCAAAAGGAGATCTGGGACGAACACAAAACGCATATCGTAAGTACCGTAATTTCCGCACTATAAGGCGCACTTAAAAGCCTTTATTTTTTTCAAAAGCTGACCATGCGCCTTATAATACAGTGCGCCTTGTATATGGATCAATATTAAGTCGCAAAGTCTTGCAACTAAGGCAAGCAGCCGCCGACTCGATTTTCCCCCGCAGGCGAAGTCGTCCGCGGTGTATGCTGGGATTTATTTACCGGCGTTTCATTGGCTAACCAATGTGTCAATCATCATTTGAATCAGTCACTATTGGCTAAAGTTATTCGGAGGTAAAGGGGGCGGATCCTTTTGATCATTTACAGGCTGGCATAGGCTAAAGGGGCGAAACAAAGCCTGCGATTGGCCGAAAAAGATGAATGTGAATCACACGTTGGGTTGCACTACGGCATAGAGAAAACATGTTTTACTATTCTGTATTTGTAAATATTTGACTCTCCTGGATTGACGACACTCACGGTTGTAAGAAGACCATGGCTACGTATCGTTATTGAACGTGACGGCTGCAAGAGAACTTAGGTGAGCTATGCGGCTTTATATTTTCCCCGGTATCTTGTTTTAGAACGATCTTGATGTTGCTGTGATGAGTTGAGTGAATTAAACTCAATTCCAAGTGTTTATTGTCCTATGCACAGTAAAGTTGCGAGCGAAAAAGAAAGTAGAAACTAAGGAATGGTTGGCATTTCTTGAATCCCAAGACTAACCTTCCGAATGATATTTGAAATGATGCATTTGAGTGACATGGTACGGACACCGCATCCGCACGTGTCTACGACACGTATTTGCTTCTTTGCAAGCTTTCGGAATGTTAAGGAGGTAATCAGTTGGACTGAACCATCTGACTGTTTTGTCGACGTTCCCATTGTAGCGCCTTATAATCCGGTGCGCCTTATGTATGGAAAATATAGGACCAAAAACAATTTTTTGGGGGTGCGCCCTATAACCCGGTGCGCCTTACAGTGCGGAAAATACGGTTGTTGTTTTTTTAATTTTAAAATGTTATGAATTCAAGGTTTGGATTTGTCTTTGTCATGTGAGGTCGACTCCAGGGCTGCAACAACTCATCGATAAAATCAATGGTTAAAAGCAGTTGAAAATAATTAGATCGTCAATTCGTTTTATCAAGTGATTTATGAGCCACCAGGTACGTTAATTCAATGCAACTAAGAGCGCCCACCATTTTGTTGTGACGCTGGGATTTGTAGTACCGCTTTGATCTGGCAGAGGGCGTCAAGACCATTTTTTTAAAAAGGTTACATTTTTAAAATCCTGAATATTGAACATTGCATCGATTACAAACAAAATTGCCTTGATACTTTCGACTTCATCTTGAAACAATAAATAAATAAATAAATAAATCATAAAATATGTAAATAAAATAAAGTATAAAGAAAAATGATGATATAACATGTTTATCTTGACCCAAGGGACGAATTCTTGAGCATATAAGATTCTCATATTACGAATGTTTATGATATTACAAAATTTAACCCAAATAATTGTCACAGTTGCCATGGCGCCCAATTGGCCCCGCCCGTGTGGCGCCAGCGGTGGCTCGTTGACAGATTAGCTTTCCATCTATTTTAGCTCAGTGCTCTCACTCTTCCTCTGTCAGTCCGTCATCGAACATCTGCCCCGCAAGACGTGGGTTTTGACCCGGTCCTGTTTCCTGTTGGTATTTCCTGTCCAATATGGTTCCCGTTTAGTTTGTCAGTCCGTCATCGAACCTCTGCCCCGCAAGACGTGGGTTTTGACCCGGTCCTGTTTCCTGTTGGTATTTCCTGTCCGGTATGGTTCCCGTTTAGTTTGTCAGTCCGTCATCGAACCTCTGCCCCGCAAGACGTGGGTTTTGACTCGGTCCTGTTTCTTGTTGGTATTTCCTGTCCGGTATGGTTCCCGTTTAGTTTGTCCTGTTTAATATCAGTTTCTAGTTTTGTTCCTGTCTTTTTTTTGTCCTGTTTATTTGTCAGGGAACGGACCGGGAGGCAGGAAGTGTGAACTCGTTTTTGCGTGTACGATCTGTTACTTTAATTTAGAATATAAAAGTTGTCCAACACGCAGGGACCAAAGACAAAACAAAACAGGCTTAAAGGCAATCAAAATCACAAACTAGGCATTTACTCAGAACAAACGGGCATGAACAGGTTTTTCCTCAAGTTAAGCAATGGTCTGGCAACGGCCAGTCCCAAAAGGAGCGCATAAATATCCCACACGCAATCAAGTCAATCTGTCTCAGCCGGTGTCAAGGGGCGGGACCAGCTGGGTGCCATGACGACAGGACATGACATTATTATTCTCTTCAGTTTTTGTTCCCGTCTAGTTTGTGCTGTTTAATTTCGATATCCTGTTTCAATATCAATCCTGTCTGTCCCGTCCTGTCCGGGTATCGACCCCATCTGTCCGATATCTGCTCGGGCAATTGGTATCGATCTCGTCGGTCTCTGACTTCCTGTCTTTCCACGCCAGACCTGCTGCCTAACATGCATGACTCCCCAGTTCCCGTAAAATAAAAGCTTGTGTGAGAAACTTCACGCATTTGGGTCCTGATCCTGTTCCGGTTCATGACAATAATAATTTAAAAAAAAATCAAAAACACATAAATTGAAATGTATTGTTCTTTTTGTCTTGTATGATAAGTCCAAATATAATATGATCTCCGGATAATCTGGTAGAAAAACAGTATTTTATATATTTACGGGTGAATGGCATACATTTTTATGTATTTTTGTTTTTTGTCAAGTTAATTGATAAACATTTGGATTTTTTTTCTTGTTTTTTTATTAGAGTATTTTGTTTTTTTGTGCACTAAAATTCGATCCCTCCAAAACTTCAAGATTTGAAAAAAAGAGGAAATGAGAAATGTCTTTAAGAAATCCGATTAATCAAACAAAAACATAATTAATTGATTAACCGATTAGGAAATAAATTATTTGTTGCAGCCCTAGTTGACTCCTATCGTGATCCTAAATTAAACAGGATGTCTCACTCTCTCAGAAAACAAATGTATGTCAAAACAACCTACAAAAAGGAAAAATATTCGTGTCAAATGATGTCACTATATCAAAATATATGAAATATTCTTGCAATTTTTGGTTTGTTTATGATTTGATAGTGTTCGTGATGAATAAACATCTTCAAATATTTCTGGTTGGTAATTCTGCTCATTTTAAGTATTTTTTAGATTTTCCTTTTTTTTTCTAGTAAACCTAGAATATAATCAATTTGCTCATGTGAGAGTATTCAACGTTTGGTCAGAATTCCGTTTCGCAATGTCAGAAAACGATAAAACGATGTCAAGACATGTGAAGTGAATACTGTGTTTTAAGTTAATCACATAAATATGATATCCGACCGATACCGGTGGAATGTGAGGTTGGGGATGGGGGGGAGCTTGCATTTGTGCATCCAAGGTTGCCGTGACAACTCCACCACCAGGGGTCTGCCCCTCCCAGGACATTAAAACTCAAGTGTGTGTAGTGACCCTTCAGAATAACTAAACAAGGTTTTTCATCTGTTTTTCTGACACGATGATCTAAAAACGTATGTAGTGCTCCAAAAAGTATATAAATATATACTGTATATATACTGTATATATAATAATAATAATAATAATAATTTCCTTGTATTGTCATTCTGTGTAACAATGTACACAGAACGAAATGTCGATTGCACCTGACCCTTTGTCGCGAGCCGATGCAGCCGCAGCCAACAGAGGGCGCCGCCGACCACTTTTTAAGTCTTAGGAATGACTCGGCCGGGGCGCGAACCACCGACCTCCCAGTCTCATATATATAGTATAGATTGATAGACATATAGAGAGAGAGATAGAGAGATTTTTCTTGAATTGTAATACTGCTTATTTCACTTTTTAATGCTAAATTTAAGATTTAGATATAGAAAAGAATACTTCATACTGTATACAATACATTTTTGTTCATTTGTTTTGTCATGATTACTGATGTGTCTCAGCTGTGTCCGCTCATTTGGGCGCCACATCGTGGGTTCTGATTGGCTCCCTGGCACTATTTGAACTCTGTCCTGTCAATCCCCTGTTGTCAGTCCGTCTGCGAACCTCAGTGTATACTAGGCAAGCCTTTTTCGACCCCGACTCCCACCTGTCCCGGTTTTGCTCCTGTCTTTCTCCTGCTACGACCTGTTTTGATTCTGACCACGTCCGCTCTATAGTCCCGACATACGACCCGTTTTTAATCCCGACCATGTCTGCTCTCCGGTCCCGGCTTATGAACCGTTTCTGACCCCGAACACGTCTGCTCTCCCGTCCTGGCTTACGAACCGTTTCTGACCCCCACCACGTTTTTGCTCTCCTGTCCTGGCTTACAAACCGTTTCTGACCCCGACCACGTTTTTGCTCTCCTGTCCCGGCTTACGAACCGTTTCTGACCCTGACCACGTTTTTGCTCTCCTGTCCCGGCTCACGACCTGTTATTCCGCCCTTGACACCG
The DNA here is from genome assembly GCF_059441175.1 of Urocampus carinirostris. NCBI lineage: Eukaryota > Metazoa > Chordata > Actinopteri > Syngnathiformes > Syngnathidae > Urocampus > Urocampus carinirostris. The sequence continues at coordinate 36,852,679 of NC_142360.1, read as the reverse complement.
CCATCGCTCGCTACGGAAGATCCACTCCCATGTTCGGATCACAATCCGAGTACGAGAGCGACTTGCTTCCCGCGTCCAGCGAGCATCAGATCGTTTCCTTTAATAAAACTTGTGAGAAACGTAACGCAATTGGGTCCTGTTTCCGTTCTGGTCCTGACAGTGTTTTGCACCAAAAAAGTACAAAGTCTAACAATCAGAAATATTCGAATGAAGCAAAATAATGTTCAGTTGATAACATTGTTATTTAAGTCAGCGCATCATTTCGAGTAATTATCGAAAATAATGGAAAATAATATTTAATACATGGTTGTCATGTCCAGCATGGTCGCCGTGGCGACCGGCTGGCCCTGCCCCCTTGGCACCGGCTGTAGCAGATTTTCAAATTTGCGCGTGTGCTTCTTAAGGGCGGGTTTTGGAGATTGCCGGTTGCGGGTTCATTGCATTACTTTGCATTATTCTGTTCTGTTTGACTTGAGGAAACCTGTACTTGCCCGTTCTGAGTAAAAGCCTGTTTTGTGAGTATTCCTAGTCTGAGTTCCTGTTTGCCTGTAAGCCCGTTTTTGTTTTTGTCCCTGAGTGTTGGACGACTTTTATTTCCTTAATAAAAGTAACTGATCGTTAACACGAATGAGTTCTCCCTTCCTGCCTCCTGCCTCCGATCTGGTCCGGTCTCGTGACAATGGTTTAAAATGTAATTCAAACAATATATATGGAAATAAACCCAACACAAAGTAATAATATATATACATAATTAAATAAAACTAATAAAGTGACATAAACTGAAAGTACATTAATATATAAGCTGAATAATAAAATGATTTGCCCCTTAAATAAAATAATGTTTCATTGACATTATAATTTTGTTTTACTGCATTTGATATTCTAACTTGATATTTTTGGGAAAATTATTTTGTATTTACCGTAAATTCCGGACTATAAGCCGCTACTTTTTTCCCAAATGTTCAACCCTGCAGCTTATTCAGTGATGCGGCTAATTGATGTCATTTTTCTAACGGCTGCCAGCGGCGCTCGAGTATAAAAGGTAAGATTTAGACCGGTGGAATATATGCGCAGAGGAAGACTGCAACTTCTTGGCTTGTGGATAAATGAAATTAGCGTAAACATACCCTCATCATGCAAATTGCAAAAAGAAAGGCACATGACGCAGCTTTCAAGCTAAAAGCAATCGAGCAATCCGATAAAGAAGGAAACAGAGCTATTGCACGTAAACTTTACTTTGCGAGCGTGTTGCTAGCGTGTTTTGGAATAAGGGAGCGTGGAACGACAACTATATGACGAAGTTTCTTTCCGATACTGAGGAAGACGACTTTGAGGAGGGAGATGAGGACGGTTTACCGTGATTTTTACAAGTACGGTATATTTTTTTAACAGACACGTTTACTGCTTTGCGAGCATGTTGCTAGTAGCATGTTGCTACCTGTCACAGTCACGGTTTGGGATGAAAGTTATATTATTATGATTAAAGCTTTGAAAACTCTCTCGGTGTACCGTTTTTCTTTGTAAATATGTGTAACCATGTATAATATGTATTTGCAACTGTATATTTTTGTAATGTATTTATTTTAGAGACTTATTCTGATATGTTTTCCACGGGCGAATCAAAAAGAAGGGGCGGAAACAACGGGGGCTGCCGGGAAGTGGAGTAAAGGTGAGACGTGTTTGTGGACGCAGCGGACAATAGTGGATATATATTTATCCCACCCTTACCTTTGGAAATATAGACTTTTTTTCCTTGGATTACTTTCAACGGGCACCCGGACTCTGCAGGTCTGCATCAAACCTTAAGTACCGGTATCATTTTCCCTTCATTTAGCCGGCTGTAGTTTTTTGGTTCTGTGTACTTTATATTCAGTTACAATCGTGGGACATAAAGTCGGGCTTGGGTTACTTTTGTGATTATGTTACATGTTTTAATGTGGGCGCATGCGGCTTATATACAGGTGCGGCTTGTGTAAGTATAAAAGCGGTTATCCTCTTAAAATGTGGTGGGTGCGGCTTATAATCAGGTGCGCTCTATAGTCCGGAATTTACGGTACGAAGTAACATGTTTATATGAATCGTATGGTTGAATTCCACAGGGATAAATTGTATTTCAAATATGTTGTAATATGTGTAAACTAGGAACAAGGTAATAAAAAATGGATGGAGTAGTACTACATCCCAAAAGGCGGAAGTATATAAAAAGAAAATACCTCAGTTATGGAACCATCTTGAATACTTCTGACCAAAAATTTGATGCCCGTCTCCTCCGCCAACACATCGACGGCATCTTGGGACACAAAATGGAGAAAATACATATTATCACGGTTCGTACGGGGGCTTGAAATCCTTGAAAAGGCTTGATTTTTAATGGTGTGTTTTGAAGGGTGAAGTGCTTGGAAATGTTGCCATGTTTCTTGGTAGTCTAACACAATAAATATATATGTCGTGATAACCGATATGATTCACCTGCCTCGGACTCTGATTGGCTCCCTGACCCTATTTATACGCACGCCTATCTGTCCCCTTTTGTCAGTCCGTCTGCAAACCTCAGTTACCACTAGGCAAGCCTGTAAAGACCATGACTCCTACCTGTTTTTTGCTCCCGTCTGTCTCGCAGCTTCATTCTGTTTTTGATCCTGACCACGTCTAGTCTGCCGTCCCGGCTTTCAACCTCTTTTTGTCCCCGACCACGTCTATTCTCCTTTCCTGGCTTAAGACGCTTTCAACCCCGACCACGTTTTTGCTCTCCTGTCCCGGCTACTGACCCGTTTTTCATGTCCCCGACACCGCCATCACTCGCCACGGAAGTCCCACTTCTGCGTTCAGAGCGACCTGCTTCCCGTGTCCAGCAATCACCGGATTGTGGGCGCAAACCTTTCCCTTTTTTTAATAAACCTTGTGCGAAACGCAACGCAAGTGGGTACTGTTTCCGTTCTGGTCCTGACAAAAACTAAATATCAAATTTAGTGCTTGAAAACCCACCTGTTTTTTTGCTCCCGTCTGTCCCCCGGCTTCAATGTGTTTTTGATCCTGACCCTGTCTACTCTCCCGTCCCGGCTTTTGACCTCTTTTTGTCCCCGACCACGTCTACTCTCCTTTCCTGGCTTACGACCCAATCTTGACCCCTACCATGATTTTGCTCTCCTGTCCAGGCTATCTACCGTTTTTTTCCGTCCTTGACACCGCCATCGCTCACCACGGAAGATCCACTTCCGCGTTCAGAGCGACCTGCTTCCCGCGTCCAGCAATCACCGGATTGTGGGCGCAAACCTTTCCCTTTTTTTAATAAACCTTGTGCGAAACGCAACGCAAGTGGGTACTGTTTCCGTTCTGGTCCTGACAAAAACTAAATATCAAATTTAGTGCTTGAAAACCCACCTGTTTTTTTGCTCCCGTCTGTCCCCCGGCTTCAATGTGTTTTTGATCCTGACCCTGTCTACTCTCCCGTCCCGGCTTTTGACCTCTTTTTGTCCCCGACCACGTCTACTCTCCTTTCCTGGCTTACGACCCAATCCTGACCCCTACCATGATTTTGCTCTCCTGTCCAGGCTATCTACCGTTTTTTTCCGTCCTTGACACCGCCATCGCTCACCACGGAAGATCCACTTCCGCGTTCAGAGCGACCTGCTTCCCGCGTCCAGCAATCACCCTTTCTCTTTCTTCCAATAAAACCTGTAAGAAACGCAACGCAAGTGGGTCCTGTCTCCGTTCTGGCCCTGACAATATATATTTGTATATTTTTTAAAGTGCGTGAAAAAGATGGCGACACGTCTGCATTGGTGGGTTTCAATCATGTTGTTGTGAAACATCACTGCCCCCTACTGGTCGCACCCGAGAGGACAGCTCTATTTAGAAAACCAGCTCTTTTGGCTCGGCTCACTGAGAAGAGCCGGTTCTTTCGGCTCATAAATGGCTCTTCAGATTTTTAAAAATCTTTTAAACAATATACAATCATATAAATTAAAATATTCACAGATCTACCAAAAAAGTGTCTAATACAAAACAATTTTAGCTTTTTACACACTTAAGAGATTTAAAGTCGAACAACAACTGTCAAGAACCGGAACTGGATTAGAACCCAAATGCGTGACGTTTCTCACACAAGCTTTTATTTTACGGGAAATGGGGAGTCAGGCAGGTTAGGTAGCAGTCTGGCGTGGAATGATAGGAAGCCAGAGGCCGACGAGATCGATACCAATTGCCCGAGCAGATATCAGACAGATGGGGTCGATACCGGACAGGATTGATATCAAAACAGGATTTCGAAATCAAACAGGACAAACTAGACGAGAACGAAACTGGAAACTCATCTTAAGCAATGGGACACACAGGATTGATATCAAAACAGGGTATCGAAATTAAACAGGACAAACTAGCGGGAACGAGACTGGAAACCAATATTAAACAACGGGACACACAGGATTTGAAGTGTCATGGTTGCCCTGGTGCCCAATTGGCCGGGCCCATGTGTGTCACGGTTGCCATGGTGCCCAATTGGCCCCGCCCGTGTGGTGCCAGCAGCGGCTTGTTGAGAGATTGGCTTTCTGTCCATAGAAAGCTCAGCCCGTCAAACCAACTTCTGCCCCACAAGACGTGGGTTCTGACTCGGTCCTGTTTTCCTGTTGTTATCTTCTAGTCCGGTATTGTTCCCGTTTATTTCTGTCCTGTTTAATTTCAGGTTCCAGTTTTGTTCCTGTTTATCATTTTCTCCAGTTTTTGTTCCTGTCTAGTTTCTCCCGTTAGTTATCGATATCCTGATTTGTTGTCAATCCTGTCCGTCTCTTCCTGTCCGGAATCGACCCCATCCGTCCGATATCAACCAGGGCAATTGGAATCGGTCTCGTCGGTCTCTGGCTTCCTGTCCTTCCACGCCAGACCGGCTTCCTAACGTCCATGACACCCCATTTCCCATAGAATCAAAGGCTTGTGTGAGAACGTTACGCGATTGGGTCCTGTTTCTGTTCAGGTTCTGACATGAAGCCAGGTATTGTAAAACCGGTATCCCTTCGTGGTAAAAAGTAGAAAACAGCAAACTAGAGTCGGTGATCCACTTACATTGGAACTGATGCACCCCTGCGCCCACGAGCAAGACGACGAGCGCCAAAGCCAGGCAACGATTCATGGTGAGACCTTTCCACGGGTTCGAAACCCCGCTCAGGTTTTGCAGGGACAAAATCCGGTCGTAGGACACTAAACAGGACGCAATTTGAGTCACAGGTACAACACGACAAACTCTAGCACAGTGTTTTGTAAGCGGTGTGCCGTTAGACCTTGTCTAGTGTGCCGCGTGGATTTCCCAATGTTAGCTTTGCAAGAAAGCGTGCTTCGTGTATTATTCAGGGTGCTTGAAATCCATGAAAGTGCTTAGATTTCAATGTCTGGAAAAGTGCTTGAAAATGCTTGAAATTGGGCACCTTCGTCATGTTTCTTGGCAGTCTGACTCTATAGACCATGCAATAAATATATATATATTTTTTAAAGTGCATGAAAATGACGCCAACACGCCAGTTGTTGTGGGTTTTTTCTGATGTAATTTTTTTTCATGAAAAAAAGTAATAAGAAAGTTAGAAGGAAGTAAAAAAATGGCTACACTAGCAGTTATTTTTTTTTTTTTTTATGCGTTTGTTACCTCCCGTCTTGATTACAGTAATGCACTACTCTCCGGTCCCCCGAAGTTCAAAATCAAGAGACAAATGCTGCAGCGAGGCTTTTAACGAAGACAAGAAAGTTTGATCACATGACCCCGATTTTAGCTAACCTGCATTGGCTCCCTGTTAGCTTAAGATGTGATATTAAGGTTCTGTTGGTATTGTACCAAATCATGCATGGACTTGCTCCCTCATATCTTTCAGATTTAATTCCTCCCTACGTTCTGGTCCGGAGCCTTCGCTCTGAAAACGCTGGTCTACTTTAGTGATCCCAAGAGCCAAGAAGAAATCTGCAGGAGAGAAATCTAACAGCTTCACGCTAACAAATTATGCTAATGAATACATGTTAACAAGTAATGCTTACAGCTACATGATCACTGCTTCTTGCTAGCAAATGATGCTGCTAAAGGCTAAATGATAAATGCTACTAAATGATGCTAACGGCTGCATGCTAACTGCTTCATGCTTACAAATTATGCTAACGTCTACTGGCTAACAGTTAAATATTAACAAATTATGCTAACAGCTACAGGCTGACAACTTATGCAAACGGATAAATGCTGATGTGTCATGCTAACAGCTACATGCTAACTGCTTCACGCTAACAAATTGTGCTAACGGGTCAATGCTAACGGCTATATGTTAACAAATTATGCTGACAGCTACTTGCTAACGGATCCATGCTAACAAATTATGCTAACGGGTCAATGCTAACGGCTACATGCTAACTACTTCTTGCTAAAAGATTCCCCCCACTGAACCAAGTGAAATATTACGGAAAAATCTCACTCAGTTTAAAAAAGAAAAACTTTGGGCTAACAGTTACATGCTAACAACTGGGTCATATTCCAGATCCATCACAACTCTCACAATTGCCTCGGAAAATTGTCTAGTTTGTTTTTGTTTTTTTGCTTTTTCTTCTTTTTATTTTGCTTGCTTTCTTCTTCTTTTTCCCTTTTCCCTTTTATTATTTTGTTTCTTATTCCCTAGCTTTTTACTTCTTTTTTCTTGCTTTGTTATTTTTTCTTTTTTTACTCTCCTGTATACATTTTATGTTTTATTTTTCTTCTTCTTTTGTTTCGTTTTTTCCTAGCCCTCTTCTTTTACTTATTTATTGGAAATTTTTTCCTGATTTTTTTTTATTTTTAATTTCCTTTTTCCTTTTATTTTTTTCTTGTTTTGTTTCCTTTTTCCCTAGCTTATTGTTTTGTTTTTTTTTTTTTTCTTCATTTCCCCTTTAATTTTCATTTTCCCCTTGTATTCTTTCGTTTCTTATTCCCTAGCTTTTTACTTTTTTCTTGCTTCTTTTTTTTTCTTTCTTTCTTCTTTCCTGTATATCTTTTATGTTTTATTTTTTTCTACTTTTTTAATCTTTTTTCCTAGCTTTGTTATTTTTTCTTTTTTTTACTCTCCTGTATACGATTTATGTTTTATTTTTTTTCTTCTTTTGTTTCGTATTTTTCCTAGCCCTCTTCTTTTACTTATTTATTTGATATTTTTTCCTGATTTTTTTTTTCCATTTTATTTTTTTATTGTTTTGTTTTCTTTTTCCCTGTCTTATTGTTTGTTTTTGTCTCTTTTTCTTTTTCTTCATTTCCCCTTTAGTTTTCATTTTCCCCTTGTTTTCTTTTGTTTCTTTTTCCCTAACTTTTTACTTTTTTCTTGCTTCTTTTTTTTTCTTCATTCTTCTCTCCTGTATATCTTTTATGTTTTCATCTCATTTCATCTCATTAGCCGTACCGCTTATCCTCATTAGGGTCGCGGGGGGGCTGGAGCCCATCCCAGCCATCTCCGGGCAGTGGGCAGGGGACACCCTGAACTGGTTGCCAGCCAATCGCAGGGCACACAGGGACAGACAACTCATTCGCTCATTCACACCTAGGGACAATTTGGACCGACCAATTCACCTGAAATGCATGTTTTTGGAATGTGGGAGGAAACCGGAATGGGAGAACATACAAACTCCGCACAGGAAGTCTGGAGCTCATACAAACTCCGCACAGGAAGTCTGGAGCTGGATTTGAACCCACGACAGGTTCCCATGACATGAACTGTGCCGCACAAGCGCTAACCACTGCGCCGCCGTGCTGCCTGAAATACGTACTGTCTAGTCTGGGGATAGAACCCAGAACCTTGTGAGTGGGAGACAGGCATTTTACCATTTAAGCTATCCGAGCTCTTTCTTTTATGTTTTATTTTTTCTTATTTTTTCATTTTTTTTCCTAGCTTGTTTTTCTTTGTATTATTTTTGTTATTTTCTCTTCTGATTTTTTTGTTAATCTTTTGTTACTTTATTTTTTTTAACCCGTGTTTTACTTCTTTTTCTTGCTTGATTATGTCTTCTGCTTTTTATCTCTCTATATTCATTTCTATTTTTTATTTTGGATCATCTTTTGTCTGCCTTTTTTTCTCATTTTTCACACTGCTCCCACTACACCCAGTTTTCTTTATGTGGGTGGGCACTGCCCACCCCTGCCCCCCCCAGGTAACGCCCCTGCTGGGAATTAATTTTTAAACATTTGTGACAGATTGTGTGCTTTCAGACTTCTTTCAACGAATACAAAATGGATCCGGCTCCCAAAAATTTTGAGAAACGCTGCAGTGGAGGAGTAAAATGAGAAGGGAGTCTTACTTGTGAAGGTTTGCTCGTTTTTCCAACTTGTTTAACCTGCAAGAGAGAATCGTTTGCTATTGCGGGCTAAAAATAAACAGCAGCAATCAGTTGAGGGATTTTGAAATACACCAAAAACAAAATGAGAGGAACATACCTTGCCTTAAAGGGAAATAAAACCGTTATATCCACGTTAGTGCACTGCAAATTTCTGCACCCACCTACTTGATTGACAGGCACAGATGAGAGTGCTTTCAAAGGGGGAGGGACATAAGCGATGAGGCTTCTTCTTTTCTTTTTTCAATTTAAAGCAGAGCGTTTTTCTTCTCTTCTCTTCTCTTCTCTTCTCTTCTCTTCTCTTCTCTTCTCTTCTCTTCTCTTCTCTTCTCTTCTCTTCTCTTCTCTTCTCTTCTCTTCTCTAACCCCTCTAACCCCTCTAACCCCTCTAACCCCTTATTTTTTCTTATTTTTTCATTTTTTTTCCTAGCTTGTTTTTCTTTTTATTATTTTTGTTATTTTCTCTTCTGATTTTTTTGTTAATCTTTTGTTACTTTATTTTTTTTAACCAGTGTTTTACTTCTTTTTCTTGCTTGATTATGTCTTCTGCTTTTTATCTCTCTATATTCATTTCTATTTTTTATTTTGGATCATCTTTTGTAAAACTATTTATGCTTTTATTTAAAATATGTTATTTTTTTAAAATTCTCTTTGAATTAATTTTGTTATTTCATTGCACAGTCGTCCCATCAAGCAACAAGTTGAGAGTGTCGTGAAAACAATATCTAGACGAAAGCTTTTAGAAACGTAGTAATAAAGTTTAAATTACTTATCCAAAATATATATATTTAACTAATTATGCTTACCTTTCATTTATGTTATTTTTTAAAAATTCTCTTTGAATTAATTTTGTTATTTCATTGCACAGTCGTCCCATCAAGCAACAAGTTGAGAGTGTCGTGAAAACAATATCTAGACGAAAGCTTTTAGAAACCTGGAAATAAAGTTTAAATTACTTATCCAAAATATATATTTTTTAACTAATTATGCTTACCTTTTATTCATGTTATTTTTTAAAATTCCCTTTGAATTAATTTTGTTATTTGATGGCACAGTCGTAAAAATCAACAAAAAATATATCAGATGACTTCTGGTCACGTGACAAGCGACACGCCCCCTTTCCCCGAGCCCACCATCCCTCAGCCTGCCAGCCGCCTGTCACCGCTCACAATCGGTCAGAGCGGAGAAGGGAGGACGAGAGAGCGGAACACAAATCGGGACGTAGTCCGGATGGTTAAATCGAACCTACAAACGATTCTAAATAGTCACTGCTTCGCTAGAGAAAAAGAAAGAGATTTATCCGAGATGCCCGTCATCGAACAGACCAGTAATCAACCGGAAAGCGAAAGGTATGGTGTTATTGTGACATTAGCTGCGGTTAAGCTAAGCTAAAGCTAACGGGGCCTGGCGAAAAGGCGACGTCTATATCTTGTTTATTTTCCCTTTTCTTAACTTTAAAATGTCACTTTTTTAAACAAACATAACCCCAAAGCGATAAATACTGCATTTAATTAAACCTTAAATATATTTAATAATATCTCCTTTTTCGTAATTTTTTCGTCGACGACAGCTGCTTTACGTCACATCTTAAAAATGAGGTATTTAATTCTAAATAATCTTACTAAAATGAATCTCCCGTCTCTTTAAAGTTTAAACGCCTCATTTGAATACAATTCCCCATTGTGGTTACGTCAATGTCATGGGTGTACAAAAGGGGTTAGCTTATTTTATAGCAATGGAGACTGCCTGATTACGTCACACCTTTTTATTTTTTTCGATTTTATTTGTAATATTTCAAATGCACGTGTTATATTTTGCCATATTATTTTTTTAAAACGTTACTAATGTACACATTTACTTGGTTGGTGTTTACCCTCCAGTAATTTTCCGTTTGCCCTGCAGATGCAGAGCTCGTTTGCATCCATCAAATCGCAACAGGGGGTTTAATTTAATCTGTTTTGCATGTTGGAATCATAATAAACGTCGCCTCGCTTGTCTTTTTCCATGTTGGGGTTGTTAGGTTATTGTTTTTAAGTGGGAGGTGGCAGGTGGGAGGGAATATTTTGTTATGCTCGGTTAGAGGCTTTGCATGTTTTTCAGGTTTCACGATGTTGAGAAAGACTCTGGAAATTTCCACTGCACTGCGACTGCAGGGGGAGGGGAGGGGAAAGAAGAGGGGGGTGATTTAGTGATGTCATACTAAACATAGAAGCCTGTTATTCTCTTGTGCTGAACCCTGGTCGTTGGTAAACACTCGACTGTTTGGTTTTGCATGCAGGATTGTGGGATAATAGTACAAAACTTTTGGGTGGATCCTGTTTTTGGTTGGTCATGTGGAACATCTGAGGTGAAAAGTCCGTCCCTGCATGCTGACCAGTTTGTTTCTTGCCAGGGTTGCACCAATTCAAAGCACATAGCTTGGAAAAAATATGCTCACCTTATATAAAAATCAGATTAATGTCACTTCTCAATGTTATTTTTTTGCACTACTGCATATTGCACTAATACGTTTTCTCCTGTAAGCAAACACCCAATGTAAATATCCTCTACCTCTACATGCCCACACTTTCTTGTGTAAATATTGTGTAAATTATCTTTATATCTTTTTTAATTTTTTTATCCTTGCAGTTAAATGTGTAACTGGAGTGCCACGTCCAATTTCGTTGTCACAATATGTTCAACCCATTTTGTAAGAATGATGATAAAGGTATATTCTATTCTATTACAGCGTCAGAACACATTTTAGATGTTTTGGTTAGTGTTTGACCCTGAAGTTGATTCTATAAACACCTCCTTAGAATGGCAGCGTTCATATCAGTTTATAGCACACACCTTAGATGTGAATTGGTGGAAAATGTAATATGACTATGATGCATTGTTTTGTCCAGCAGAATAGAATATGATTGTCTTTATTGTCAGCCTAGTAAAGATTATGTACAACAAAATAAGTCGTGGCACTGCAGGATAAACATCTAATAAAAGACTAAAACGATAAAGAAGTTAGGTTATTAGAATCGATTGGCAATATTTACAAAGCACTTCTTGTATTTGTATTTACTTTGTGCACAAGTTACAGTGAGACTTGTTCAAGATCTTAAACAGTTTCAAAGTGGAAAATAACATTCTGCAAATGAGGACTTAAGGTAATTGAAACTGATATATATTCTTAACGTTGGTCGATAGATGTAGGTCTAGATTTTTAATGATTATTTTTACATATTATATGTATTCTTTATTAATAGGAGCTATTTACATAACATTTGGTTGTTAGAATTGTTTCAATGCTTTTTGTCATTAAAAAACAGCAGCCTAATATCACATTTTTTATGACTTGGTTGTATATTTAAATTAAAAAATAAAAATAAATCCAGTACAATAGTACCTTGACAAAGGATGTTCCACGAAGAAAAATGTAATGAGGGGGAAACGTTTTCCAACAAGTAACTAAAGTTAGTACAAACAATTTAAAGTAGTGTAAATTCTGCTTGCGTCTTCATTTTTATTTGACAACATTGATATTTTATTCACGGCCTATTTAGAATGCGATGCCTATGAATTATTGTTCATAATTTGTTAAAAAGATATGTTTTTATTGGCTGTTAATATTGCTTATTTTTAAAATTCTTTCTCACGTTTTAGTTTTTGGGGTAAAAGATTGAAAATAATACTTCATACATTTGCTTATTTTACAACATTGAACATTGTAAACAGGATAAATGATTAAATGAGCAAAATTATGATCATCGGTGCTACCAAGTACGACAAATCGTTTGTAGTTTGTTATGCCTGCCTGTAGCAAATTATGTTTATGTCATCTCGGTTATTTATTGTGAATTAGTGCCATTTTCTGGACTATCCCAGTAACAGCAGGTTCTTTGTGTGGTTTCTTTTTAAATGACTTTTCTAAAATAATAATCTGAAAATTCTCCTTATCCGTTTTGAAATATGATTTTAAATGTTTAGCTGCTCCGTATTATTAATGACGAAAAAAATGTATTTCATTGTGGCCACGAGCTCTCAGCAGGGTCCGTACGGGTGCTTGAAATCCTTGAAAATGCTGACACGCCTGCTCTGGTGGCTTGTCATTTATTTTTTATGTAAAGGGTCACCGCCCCCTACTGGTTGCACCTCAGAGGTCAGCTCTGTTTAGAAAACGAACCCTTTTGGCTTGGCTCACTGAGAAGCTTTCAGCTCCCAAACGGCTCCTCAGATTTGTTATTTTTTGTTGTTATTGATAATGATAATAAATTATGCATCTAATTATTTATTATTTGCACATATTATGTTTTGCGGGCGATCCCTGAAAAACACATGTAATATAAATTAAAATATTCACATATGTACCACAAAAATTGTAAACTACAGAGCAGTCGAATAACAACAACAGAAAATCAATTAAATATGAATTCTTTAGTTCTATAAATAGATGATAATCCTGTAAAAAAAATGCTATAAATGATTAATTAAAATAAGTAAAAGAAAAAGATAAGCTGTCAAATAAAAGATTGAATGCACTCTGCACAGAGCAATCCATATCACTAAAATGAGTCCAAATACTGTGTGGCTTATTTTTCTGTTCTTTATTCATAAAGTACTTTCTTTCTTTTTTTGTATTCTGTATTGAACTGCCATTATTACACCTAATAGAGCCTTTTCCGTGTTTGTAAACAAGTGTGACGAAGCCAAGCTGCCCATGCATTGTTGAGGCAGAATATCAGAATTCAAGTCGGTCTATAGAAGCCCATTGACACAAAAAACATCCTAGATCGGAACATCTCAAACCAACACAAAGCATGTGCTAACAGCAAGCAACTTTACAAAAAGAAAGCATTCTTTTGATCGGCGCTGGATTTCTTCCTTTGAAGGTCATGGAAACATTGAAAACCTGGCCTTGAAATTGCTTGAAATTGGCCATGAAATAGGTGTACGAATCCTGTCTAAGGGTGAACCAGTGTTCCGTCTCAGCAAACAAAAATCTATAAGTGCAGAAGGAAACCATTACTCCTAAACCCTAATTGCAGTTTACTGTATTTAAGTCAGTTTCTTTCCCCTATAACATTCCTCCTTCTTATAGTTGCAGGCTTCCTGTTCGGATTTGACGCCCCCGCTCCACATATAGCGTGCCGTTGCCATTTACGTAATGACTGGCAAGCTGCAGCAGCACAACCGTTTAGCCGATAGCGTGCGAGCGTTTTAGAGCGCGGCCGCAGGCCTCGACGCCCGCTCTGCATCTGCTCTTGCGTAAGAGTTGCGTGTTAGTCTTCATCTAAAGCAGGCTTACGTTTAGGGAAAGGTTTTTTGTTCTCTTCAGGGTTCCTACGGGTTCTTGACATTGAAAAATGCTTGAATTTAATGTAGGGTTTTCAAGGTGCTTGGTTTTTAGGTGATGTACTTGTTAATGCTTAGAAGGGTTGCCATGTTTCCAAGGTTAGGGCTAGAGCAGTGTTTCTCAATTATTTTCTCTGGAAAGAAGAAAACATCTCACCCCCTACCCCTAATGTGTGACTTAATACTATACCTTATCTATAAAATTTTACACCTATGGAAAACACTGAATATTTATTAACTTATAAGAGCAGTGTTCATTTTACCTCGCATGCTCAAAAATCTATGGGTCCCAACAGAGATCTACGGGTCCCCAAAATTTAGTGTTATCGAGGTTGAAATTGTAAATCGGTGACGAATATATAATAAAAATCTATATATTCATTCAGTTTTAATCATCAAATTATTAATTCATTTTCTTCATCAAATTATTGTTGGTAATATACTGATTAAAGGGATAACCACAAACCTGTCCTTTTTAAATTTTCTCCTTTTATACTTCCTTTTTTTCTTAACTTCTTTATACAACTTCATAATTCGTAATATAATGCATCAAAGCGAGTGAGCCGTTTGAGAGCCGGCTCTCTTGAATGAGTTGAGCCGAAAAAGCCGGTTCTCTAAAAAGAGACAGACTTTTTACCACAAAACTCGAGATCGGCGTGCAGACGAAAACTCGAACCGCGAGACCAAAACAACAATGGCGGATCTGCCTGCCGAAAAGTTTGGAGTGCGGTAAATCTTTGTTTAAAAAAAAAAATGTAATCGAGTAATAATGACAATTTTGTGTCAAAAAAGTTGTATCCTGGGGACGCACGTTAATTTGAGATTATGCGTCCCCAGCAAAAATGATGCGTCTAGGATGCGGAGAAACCAGAACACTGTAATTGGATAAAAAATAAACATATATCAACATATGTAAAGTGCATCTGGATTTAAAAATCTATATTAATTCCTTAAAAAGCAATTATTTTTGACTAACCATGAACTCAACAACTCGGGAGTACAAAATGAAATGAAACTAATTTTATACGTCTAGCAACCGTCTCATTGGATGGAGGGATAGTTTTTTTTTGCAGCACATGTCTCATCCAGCGTGACGGACCATAACAAAAGCTGAAGGCAGCATCAGCTCCTCTTCTTTGGTGATTTTTCTTTTGCACGGACATGCCTCCACCTCAGCCAATTGCTTATTTTATTTAGCGATAATAAACCTGACAACAGGATTCGTATGGGTCCTTGAATGCTTGAAATTGCTTGCTTTTTATTGTTGTGTTGTCAAGGTCAGGAAAAGGCTCGAGATTGTTGTCAATGCCAGGTTTCTTAGCAGTCTGACTTTATACTCCACACAATAAATGAATAACAATAAAATAAATAAATACAATTTTGTGAAAATTACCCGGACTCGTCTGCTCGAATGGCTTTCCATTATGACGTTGTCATGTGAAGCGTCACCGCTGCCTACCGGTCACACCCAAGGGGACAGCTCTATTTGGAAAACCGGTTCATGAAATATAAATTAAACTATTCAAATTGTAAAATACAATACTGTTTTAGCTTTTTACACACTGAACAGATTTTAACAAAAACACGAAATCCCTGAAAATGCAAAACAATTAAAAACAAATTAAAAGTGTTCACTCTTAGGTGCTATAAATATATGATAAAATGCTAAAACAATAAATATTTAATAATCTCTCCTTATCTGCGTTTCAGTCTCTCCTCGCTCTCTCTGTCACTCTCTCGCTTTATCTCCTGCTCAGTATCTTTCGCTCGATCTGTCCCTCTGTATTTCTCTCTTTAAATTGCTCGTCCGGCCCCTGTGAGAATGTTTTTTTTCTACCGTGTGGCCCCCGAGATGAAATGAATATGATAACCGCTTAAATGAGTTGCTGTTATTCACCAGTGCTGCAACATGCTAACAAACTTCCCCTTTTCCTTAAATTTCCCCGTCGAGCCCTAGTGACGACTCCCACGTAGTCACTCATTAAAATATTTTTACCATGAGTTACTAGGCAGTAAAATCTCCACTCCTTAACGGAGGTAGCTTGTGTTGTTAGGCAACAGGAACCCGTTGCTGTCTGCCGCTCATACGTTTCCGTCTTTTCTTTCCCCGCAGTATCTCCAATCCCAGGAGGTGCTCTCGCTCCTGCAGTAACCCGTGTCCGGGGACTCTGTGGTGCTCCTGATGCCCCTCACCCACCCCTGAAGATCCCAGGTGGGCGAGGGAATGACCAGCGGGATCGCAGTCTTTCAGCTAAGCTATTCTATTCCGTGAGTGCCATTTTCTTTCTGTGTTATGCCTGAATTTGTTAAGCCCCAGACTTAAAGAGACATAAAAACGATAAATTAATAACGAAACGTAACACTTTGTGCTGCTATTTTAGGCGAATTTTACAGGAATAGTAGGTGCTCAAGCTCTCCCATCCAGTGTTCCCCCTAAGCTGCGCGCGTGCGCAATCGCGCACTGCCTGCACATTCTCCGCGCACAAGAAAATCTAGCCAGCGCAATGTTCCCTCTAAACTGCGTGTGTGAGTTTTTAGAGTTTTTCAAGAACCGGCTTCTTCGGCTCGGCTCACTAAAAGGAACCGGCTCTTTCGGGTCTTAAACGGCTCTTCAGGTTGTTTTTGCTTCTTTAATCCCTACACGACCAAATATTATGTAAAATTCTGCACAAAATGACTAAAAGGAAGGGGGAATAGAAAAAAATACCAAAATGAAAAAGTAGTGAAAAGCTGAGAAAAAAAGAAACAAAAGGTAGAGAAAAAAGAAGTAAAAATTCAGAAAAAAAGCCAGAAAAAAAAGAAAACAAAGGAAAAAAGGAAATAGAGAACCAAAAAGCAAGAAAAAAGTAACAGCTGGGAAAAAATAAACACAATAAGATTTTTTTTAAAAAGGAATTTTAAAAAATGTAGAAAAGAACAGGGAAAAAGAAGAAAAAGTTTGTGTTGCATTTAAATAATTTCCAATTATATCAAGTGAATCTTGTTGCTAAAATTGTACTTCCACTAAAAAATGTGATTAAATACAGTTGTGTATCGTGCAACCGACTAAATAAGCCCCCCAAAATGTTAGTATTATGCGACAAAAGATACCAGGAAAAAAAAGAAATGGAAATCTTGTGAAAGAATTGTAAAAACAAACGACGTTTGTAGGCCGTACAACCTTTGCAATAATACATGAGTCAAATAATTCAAAAGAGAAAAATAATTTTGCATTGCCGGAAACTCGGCAAAATGTAACGTGATGTCAAGTTTTGGACATGTTTGATAATGACTTGGTTGCCACACTTGCGTTATAAGGTCGTGCATTTGCATATCATTTTCCAAAGTAGACACTCAGAGAACACAAGAAAAATGGATACGTGGTTAGGAATCAAGCCAAAACCTCTGCCTCAGAAGAACGATTCAAAAGAAGTTAACAAAATTGATGACGCTACAAAACGTAAACGTACATTAAAAGCATCGTAGAAAGAGGAGTTCACGTGGCTCGTAGCAGACGACGCAGCACAAACATCGCATGAATGAAGATGAGTCAATACAGGTAAATACTGATGGCAGATGGAAAACAGCCATGTCACGTACATGCAATGAATTTTAGAAGTAGATTTATAATAAACTTAATTTTAAAGTTGTTGTTAAATATTCTGATTATCAATCCTTAATACTTGGCAACAATGTTTTTTTTTTGGGCGATGAGTCGTCTTATTGTGTTTGTCTACTCTGGTGTCCGGTAACTTTTTGTCACGAGTTTCAGACATTGGTAATTGTATTTTCAATTCAGGCAACCTCTGTCGATTCGTTTTCTGGCGCCCTTAGTCTCCTATTAAATGAATTTAATTTGTTATCCAATTCCCTTTCTATTCTCAAGGTCTCAACATGACTGTCTCAACTCAGCAGCAGTCTATGTTTTTGCTGCCCTCATCGGGGATAAAACAAATATATAAAGTCATGTTGGCTTAGATCCGCTGTATTTTTGGCTTACATTTTCATGTATTATTGTTTGCAAATATGAATTTATCAATGGGGTTACATCAAGAGTCTTCATTTTGTTGCAGCAGATGGGTTTTATTTTCTGCCCCTACTCATTTTTTAAGTCAAACACACTCATGTTGAAGGATCATGTTATTCGGTGTTTCTTTTTCTTTTCAACTCACGTTTTGTGTCATGGTTTGGTATCCTCCCTCCTTCAGAATTCTCAGTTGCTGGTCCTGGAAGAGCCAGCCCCTACCAACACAAGAGTGCGCTTCCTACTCTTCGAGCCGCGTTTCTCCGAAGTCAAAAAGTGCGTGTGGAGGGCGGCGCTCAAAAACGGCAACCTCTACATCGAAATTCCCCCCGGGGCGTTGCCCGAGGGCAGCAAAGACAGGTAGTTGACTCGGCACCGACTATTGAGATATCAGAAAACTATTATTTTTTTCTCAAAATTAGCATGAAGTTGATTTCTTTATTTGGGAAAAAAAAGTAAACACAAAAATGACGGGTACAACAATAAATACCGTATTTTCCGCACTATAAGGCGCACCTAAAAGCCTTTATTTTTTTCAAAAGCTGACCATGCGCCTTATTTATGGATCAACATTAAGTTTTCCAACTAACTTGCAGCCGCCGACTCGATTTTCCCCCGAACGCCAAGTAGTACGCGGTGTATGCTGGGATTTATTTACCGGCGTTTCATTGGCTAACCAATGTGTCAATCATCATTTGAATCGATCACTATTGGCTAAAGTTATTCGGAGGTCAAGGGGCGGATCCTTTTTATCATTTACAGGCTGGGATTGGCTTGAACGGCAAAACAAAGCCTGCAATTGGCCAAAAAAGACGTGTCAATCATCAGTTGAATCGATCACTATTGGCTAAAGTTTTCCGGAGGTCAAGAGGCGGATCCTTTTTATCATGTACAGGCTGGCATTGGCTTAAACGGCAAAACAAAGCCTGCAATTGGCCGAAAAAGATGAATGCGTATAGCATGTGGCTGACGGCACACAGAAAGCATTTTTTTCTCTTCTGTATTCGTAAATATTTTATTCTCCTGGATTTACTGCACTCACGGATATAAGAGGACATTGGCTGCACATTATTATGAACACAACGACTTCGGTGAGCTACTCCGGGTTTTATATTGTCCCTGTATCTTGTTTCAGACTGAACTCGATGTTTCTGTGATAAGCGGTGCAGATAATGGATGGAATGGAGTGTCTATTTTTAAATTCAACTCAATTCCAAGTGTTTATTGTCATATGCACAGTAAAGTTGCGAGCGAAAATAGAAACTAAGGAATGGTTGGCATTTCTTGAATCCCAAGACTTTAACCTTCCGAATGATGGAACGATGCATTTGAGTGACATCGTACGGACACCGCATCCGCACGTGTTCTCGACACGTATTTGCGTCTTTGCAAGCTTTGGGAATATTAAGGGGGTAATAAGTTTGACTGAACTATTTGTCGACGTTCCCATTGTAGCGCCTTATAATCCGGTGCGTCTTATGTATGTCAAAAATAGGACCAAAAACTATTTTTTCGGGGTGCGCCCTCTAACCCGGTGCGCCTTATAGTGCGGAAAATACGGTACTTAAATGCTTGAACTTTAATGTTGGGTTTTCAAGGATTGAAAAGTGCTTGAATTTGACTGATAATTAACGGAAATTGGCACCATTAGGTGGGAGGCTCCTAAAAGTGTTGTTTAATTTTGATCACTGCATTTTTGGCAAAATACGTTTTTTTTGTTGAATTGTCTTATCAATTTTGTGAATAAGTGTTGTAGTTGCCATGGTATAAGACACACCAAAATGTCCTTAAACTGTTTAGCAATCGACATTTTTTTTTAGAATTGTTCAATCGGAAATTGTTCTCTAATTTCGATCTTCAGTGTATATTCCAATTATTTATGTATTTGAGTTAATACATATCAAGATGGACAATGACATTTTTTGAATGATTTAAAATAAAGTACTTAAATACCTAAATAAATCAATAAAATGGTTCCATTAAGATACATAAATATTTCAATGAAGTGGGGACAATAAAATACAATAAATGAATACCGTAAATTCCAGACTATAGAGCGCACCTGATTATAAGCCGCACCCACCACATTTTAAGAGGAAAACCGATTTTGTACTTACACACGCCGCACCTGTATATAATTCGCATGCGAACCCAAACCCGACTTTAAGTCCCGCGATTGAAACTAAATGTCCTTCATTAAAGTACACAGGCCAAAAATCACAGCCGGCAAAATGAACGGAAAATGATACCGGTACTTAAGGTTTGATGCAGACCTGCAGAGTCCGGGTCCCGTTGAAAGTTATCCGAGGAAAAAAGTGTATATTTCCAAAGGTAAGGGTGGGAAAACTATATATCCACTATTGTCCGCTGCATCCACAAACAGGTCTTTACCGGTCCCCACTTCCCGTCACCCCGCGTTTGTTCCGCCCCTTCTTTTTCATTTGCCCGTGCAAAACTTATCAAAATAAGTGTCTAAAATAAATACAAATAAATACATTACAAAACTATACAGTTGCAAATACATATTATACATGGGTTACACATATTTACAAAGAAAGACGGTACACCGAGAGAGTTTTCAAAGCTTTAA
The DNA here is from genome assembly GCF_059441175.1 of Urocampus carinirostris. NCBI lineage: Eukaryota > Metazoa > Chordata > Actinopteri > Syngnathiformes > Syngnathidae > Urocampus > Urocampus carinirostris. The sequence continues at coordinate 36,832,439 of NC_142360.1, read as the reverse complement.
TAATAATAATATAACTTTCATCCCAAACGGTGCCTGTGACAGGGCAGTTAATGGTAGCAACACGCTAGCAACACGCTCACAACACAGTAAACGGGTCTGTTAAAAAAAACACATACCGTACTCATCTTCCTCTTAGAACTGAAGCCATCAAAGTCGTCTTCCTCAGTGTCGGAAAGAAACTTTGTCATATAGTTGTCGTCCCACGCTCCCTTATTCCAAAACACGCTAGCAACACGCTCGCAACACAGTAAACGGGTCTGTTAAAAAAAAAAACATACCGTACTTGTAAAAATCACGGTAAACCGTCCGGATTGCGCGATTGCTTTTAGCTTGAAAGCTGCGTCATGTGCCTTTCTTTTTGCATTTTGCATGATGAGGGTATGTTTACGCTAATTTGATCTATGCACTAGCTAAGAAGTTGCAGTCTTCCTCTGCGCATATATTCCACCGGTCTAAATCTTACATTTTGTACTCGAGCGCGGCTGTTAGAAAAATGACATAAATTGGCTGCATCACTGAATAAGCCGCAGGGTTGAACGTTTGGGGAAAAAAGTAGCGGCTTATAGTCCGGAATTTACGGTAAAAATAATGCGTGGACGAGATGCTATTGCGTACAGTATTTGCAACTCTATTTCCATGTAGACGCGTCAACTATTCCTTTTCATCGATCCGTGTCCAAAAAATCGACCAATTGTTGCAGCCCTACTATCAATAACCCTGCAAAAATCACCAATCTTGTGTCCAGTTTTGCTCTCGTGCTGGAGTTCGCCGAGGAGCAGCTGCAGGGCGAGCACGTTTTCATCTGTTTCCACAAGAGCCGTGACGATCGAGGTGAGGGGAACCGTCCTCTGCTTTCCTTTGACGCAGACTCGGGAGCTCACTGGTTTTTCCGAACCCCCCTTTTAGCCTCCCTGCTACGCACGTTCAGTTTCCTGGGCTTTGAGATTGTGAGACCAGGTCATCCCCTCGTCCCCGCCCGCCCCGACGCTTTCTTCATGGCTTACAGCATCGAGCGAGACTCCTCCTCCTCCTCCGACGACGACTAAAAACCCAGTATCGCTCACTCCACGTCATCCAAGAGGAAATCGAAGTCACCTTTAGTCGATCGTGTAACGGCATTTTACTTCTTTTGTCACTTAATCACCACGTTGTCCTCCTTCAGGCCGATATTTAGGATTACATTTGAGTTCCACCTACGCCTCCGGGTAGCTTTCTTGGTAATCGTGAGTTGATTTCTCCTCTTTCTATCCACCATGTTGTTTTCTATGTGTGCATGATTTTCATTTGATGCTCTCGTTCACTTGATAGAATTCTGCATGTTAAATAAAGGACCCATTAAAAGTGCTCGCCTCGGGTTCTGCAGTTTTTGTATCGTGGTAAGCTCAAATTGGAGGTACCGTAGATTCCGGACCATAGAGCGCACCTGATGATAAGCCGCACCCACCACATTTTCAGAGGAAAACCGATTTTGTACGTACACAAGCCGCACCTGTATATAAGCCGCATGCGCCCACATTTAAACATGTAACACAAACACAAAATTAACCCGAACCCGATTTCAAGTCCCGCGATTGAAACTAAATGTCTTTCATTAAAGTCCACAGTCCAAAAATCACAGACGGCAAAATGATACCGGTACTTAGGGTTTGATGCAGACCTGCAGAGTCCGGGTCCCGTTGAAAGTAATCCAAGGAAAAAAGTGTATATTTCCAAAGTTAAAATGGGAAAAATATATCAGATGAACACATTTACCCACGCAACTCCTTTTTCTTTAACCAACTTTTTACCCTCTCTTCTTTCCTTGTTTGTCCCTCACCTTTAGCGGTCCCCACTTAAACTCGGCACCCCGCGTTTGTTCCGCCCCTCATTTTTCGTTCATCCGTGCAAAACATATCAGAATAAGTGTCTAAAATAAATACACATAAATGCATTACAAAAATATACAGTTGCAAATACATATTATACATGGGTTACACATATTTACAAAGAAAGACGGTACACAGAGAGAGTTTTCAAAGCTTTAATAATAATGATATAGCCTTGACAGGGCAGTTAATGGTAGCAACACTCGAGCGCCGCTAGCGGCCGTTAGAAAAATGACATAAATTGGCCGCATCACTGAATAAGCCGCAGGGTTGAAAGTTAGGGAAAAAAGTAGCGGCTTATAGTCCGGAATTTACGGTAAGTCAGAAGCAACCTTACTAAAAACAAATATTCAATACTTCGGGGAAACAAAAACGACATGCAATAATTGTGAAATATAGTGCTCATCTCATTCAGTGCCATATGTCAGGACCAGAACGGAGACAGGACCCACTCGCGTAACGATTCTCAAGTTTTATTAAGAAGAAGGGAAAGGATTGCACACACAATCCGGTGGTTGTGGGGAGCAGGTCGCGCTGAACGCGGGAGTGGGATTTCCGTGGCGAGCGACGGCAATGTCAGGGTCGGAAAAAAACGGGTCATTAGCCGGGATGGAAGAGCAAAAACGTGGTTGGGATCGGAAACAAGTCGAAAGCCAGGAGAGGAATTAACCATTCTTCATCAACAATGAACTACAATCAAGAAACAAGTGATATGGACCAGCTACCATACCATTCATCAATGATATCTTCTTGTAGAAAATATCAAAACATACGCACACACACGTTTCTTAAAAATATTCTGTATCAGTCAATGGTTTTCTGTGCTTTGCTATGCAGTGAGCAATGTGATAACTTGCTTCAGTGGTGGTGTTTTTAGTAGTGACAAAAGTTTTCAGAGTCTGTGTTTGTTGGCCGTACCTGGACGAATTCATCATCTCGTAACGACGTTTAATACTTGATGCGCGAGGTACAACGGTCTCGGGGCATAATACACAAAACAGCACGGTCATTTTTTACACTAAGCCCCAGTCATCTGTCCACGCTGGCTGGAAAGAACGCGATGTTTTCGCTCGAGGAGCCATCATGATTCGTTCATTTATCGCGCGCGTGTGTTTCATTGGCGGGGTTAAAACACGGATCTCTACTCTGCGAAGCTGTCATCTTTGCCAAAGTGAAGATACCTGTGGCAATCGCTTGGCGCGCTGGAGCGCGCTCTCTGATTGGCTGACGTTCTCTTCTTAAGCGGTCAGCGCCCAGAGAAGGACGTCAGACCGTACTTCTGTAATCCTGTGTGTTTCGCCAGATTACCAAGTACCAAAGACTACTCTTGCTTGATTCCTGCCTGCCTTCTGATTTTGACCTGTTTCCGTTCCACGTTTTCGACCTGTTCTCCCGCCCTGGCCATTGACCTGCCCGCTAAGCTGTACCGATTCCACCTACCTGTCACGGAACTGCCATTCTGTCCTAAGCGGCTGATGACCAGTTCTGACAACTCTTTCGAATAAAAATTCCTTTGAAACAAACGCAATTGGGTCCGAGATTCTGTCTTGGTTCATGACAGAGGGGCGCTACCGTAAAGCCTCTAAACAACACAGCACGCAACTGAAAATGTCTAAATTTCAGGTAAAAATGCCCATTAAAAAAAAATAACATTATTTTACCATGCGCTCGCTTGCCACTGGTTAACCCCTCGCGTGCCACAGGTTGCTGACCCATGGTCTGTAGCTTTATAATGAAGACCACGTTTTGGTAAAAGAACTGAGATTGACTGGAAAAGGAAAATACATTTTGGTAATATATTCATTCGAACAACACTAATCAATGAAAGGGGGGTATGACGCCATCTTTAAATGTCCATACGCATTTTCGAAATAAGGGGTGTGAAGTTTGTAGTTGAAAGATCATAGTAAGATCGTGTCACATTGATACCAAAATAGTTAAATCCAAATTGAGCTGACTGAAAAGCTCAATTGCTGTAAAGAAGCTGCTTTTCAGTTGACAGGAGAACTTATACTTTTATCTAAATTGATTTTTGTCGCCAGAAAAATTGCCCCAAAACATCAAAAATAGCTTTGGGGGGCAGAGAGGGATGACGTTTTGTGAACGTTTGCAATCGCTCAATCCGGTGGTTGCGGGGAGCAGGTCGCGCTGAACGTGGAAGTGGGACTTCCGTGGCGAGCGATGGCGGTGTCAGGAACGGAAAAAACGGGTCAGTAGCCGGGATGGAAGAGCAAAAACGTGGTTGGGATCGGAAACGAGTCGAAAGCCAGGAGAGGAATCAACCAAATCTTCATCAACAATGAACTCCAATCAAGAAACAAGTGATATGGATTTTTCTCTTTCTCTCTTCCTACCCTTTGCGCGTTCTTTTCTCTCCTTTTGTCTTTCTATTTCTCTTTGGATTTCTTTCTTCCTCTCCCTTTCTTTTCCCCCTCTCTCACGACTTTTTGCCCCTTTTGTTTCTCACGCTCTCTCCCTCTCTCTTTTTTTCTTTCTTTGTCCAGCCCTCTTTACTTTTCCCTCCCTCTTTCTCTTATTTCTTTATCTCTCTTTTCCTCTTCCTTTGTTGCTCTTTGTCTCTTTTCTCTTTCTCTCTTCCTACCCTTCGCGTTTTTTTTTCTCTTTTCTCTCCTTCCGTCTTTTTATTTCTCTTTGGATTTCTTTACTCCTCTCCCTTTCTTTTCCCCCTCTATCACGACTTTTTATCATTTGTTTCTCACGCTCTCTCCTCTCTCTCTTTTTCTTTCTTTGTCCCGCCCTCTCTCCTTTTCCCGCCCTCTCTCCTTTTCCCTCCCTCTTTCTCTTATTTCGTTATCTCTCTTTTTCTTTTCCTTTGTTGCTCTTTGTCTCTTTTCTCTTTCTCTCTTCATACCCTTTCGGACTTTCTTTTCTCTTTTCACTCCTTCTGTCTTTCTATTCCTCTCTCATGGCTTTTTATCTATTGTTTCTCAAGCTCTCTCTCTCTCTTTGTCCCGCCCTCTCTCTTTTCCCTCCCTCTTTGTTATTTCTTTATCTCTCTTTTTCTTTCTCTTTAATCTATTAGTCCGGCCCCCGGGAGAATGTTTGTTCTATCGTGTGGCCCCCGAGTTAAAATGAGTTTGACACCCCTGAAATACGCCATCAAGGACTAAAGGTAAGTCTTTCTCGGGGTTCCTTAGTTTCGACGGAGTCTGCAGTAGAAAGAAAGAAAGAAGTGTATGAATTGAGAAAGCCTCCATTTCCAGCGAGACACTTACGTCTATAAACAAAAGCTAATTATAAATCCTCTTGTCTCACCCCCGCTTTTGTCGAGAGGCGCTTCAGGTTCACGGACAATAATGTGGCCACGGTTTTGGGGCTCTTCAGGAGCCTAGGGTGCCTTTCACTCCAGCCTTTCATATGCTGATGTTAATGTAGGGGGAAAAAATAATGACTTTATTTCGATCATTAAAATAAAAACAGAACAAAAACAATAACTCAACAACCAAATAATGTAATAATATGTTCGAAAAGGGGTAGTAAGAAGTAGATGCTTATATTCCCTACCCTTTCCTCTTCCCTATTAAATACACCAATGATAATAAAAACAATAGTAATAATATTAATAATAACAGTTATGATATAACAATAGCAATGATAACAACAAAGTTAACCTCTATCTAGACCAGGGGTGTCAAACTCATTTTAACTCTGGGGGCCACACGATAGAACAAGCATTCTCTCGGGGGCCGGACTAATAGATTTGAGAGAGAAAAAAGGGAGAAAGAAATAAGAGAAAAAGAGGGAGAGAGAAGTAGAGAGAGTAGGACAAAGAAAAAGAGAAAGGGAGAAAGAGAGAGAGAGAAAAGGGAGAGAGAGAGAGACAAACAGAGTTTTAACTCTTGGGCCGCACGATACAACAAACATTCTCTCGAGAGAGAGAGAAAGAAAAAAAGAAAGAAATAAGAGAAAGAGAGGGGTTGGGACACAGAAAGGGAAAAATAAAGAGCGTGAGAAACAAAAGAGAGAGGGGGAAAGAAATCCAGAGAAAAAGAGAGAAAGAAAGAATGGCAGAAAAGTGGAAGAGAGAAGGGGAGAAAGAGAGTAGGGGAAAGGAAGAGAGAGCAAAAGAAGGTAAAAAGAGAAAAAGAAAAAGAGGAACAAAGAAAGAGAAAAAAATAGAGAGAGTGAGAAACAAAAGAGATGAAATGAGAAATGGAGAAGGGGAAAAAAGAGAAAAGTATGAAATCCAAAGAGAAATACAAAGAGAGAAGGAGAAAAAGAGAAAAGGAGAAGGAGAAAGCAAGTGAGAGAGAGAGAGAGAGAAAAGAGACAAAAATGAAAAAGGAAGAGAGCAAAAGAAAGTAAAAAGACACATAGAGAAAGAGGAACAAAGAAAGAGAACAAGAGAGACAGAGGGAGTGAAAGAGAGATACAGAGTGAGAGAAAAAGGAAGGAAGCGAGAGAGTGAGAGAGAAATCCAAGTACAGCGTTTGTGAGAGGCACCGGGCTTTGGCAACATCAAGTGGATATATTTCAACCTGCGGCTTGTTTTTCTCTTGCGCTTCTCTGGGCGTTGTCTCGCGGGCCGGATTCAATGCCTTAAAGGGCCTGATCCGGCCCGTGGGCCGCCTGTTTGACACCTGTGATCAAGACTCTGGATCTATCTAGACTCTATAGACCAGGGGTGTCAAACTCATTTTAACTCGGGGGCCACACGATAGAACAAACATTCTCTCGGGGGCCGGACGAGTAGATTAAAGAGAAAGAAAAAGAGAGATTAAGAAATAAGAGAAAGAGGGAGGGAAAAGGAGAGAGGGCGGGACAAAGAAAGAAAAAGAGAGAGAGGGAGAGACCGTGAGAAACAAAAGATAAAAAATCATGAGAGAGGGGGAAAAGAAAGGGAGCGGAAGAAAGAAATCCAAAGAGAAATAGAAAAACAGAAGGAGAGAAAAGAGAAAAGAAAACGCAAAGGGTATAAAGAAAGAGAAAGAGAGAAGAGAATAAAGGAAAAAAGGAAGTAAGAGCAAAAGAGGTTAAAAGACACAGAAAGAGAAAGAGACAAAGAGCAACAAAGGAAGAGAAAAAGAGAGACACAGAAAGTGAAAGAGACAGAGACAGAGTGGGAGAAAAGGGGTGGAAAAGAGAAGAAAGAAAGAAAGAAAGAAGAAAAGAAAGAAAGACATAGAGAAAGAAGGAAAGGAAGAAAGACAGAAACAAAGAAAGATAGAAAGACAGAAACAAAAAAGAATGAAAGAAAGCAAGAAGGAAAGAAAGAACGACAGAAACAAAGAAAGACAGAAAGACAGAAACAAAAAAGAAAAAAGAGAAAAAGAAAGAAAGAAAGAGAGAGAGAGAAATAAATACAAGTACAGTGTCTTTGTTCGAGGCACCTGGCTTTGGCAACATCAAGTGGACATATTTCAACCTGCAGCTTGTTTTTCTCTTGCGCTTTTCTGAGTGTTGTCTCGCGGGCCGGATTCAATCCCTTAGCGGGCCTGATCCGGCCCGCGGGCCGCCTCTTTGACACCTGTGCTATAGACGCACTATTCCCAATCTCTCGTATCACTCACACCCCATTTTCTTCATCCCTGTATTTCGCCAGTAATGTTTTTTTGTATTGAAATTTGAACACATGAATAGTCGGACATTGTTTGATCTCATCTTGTAAATGATTCCAAAGTTTGACTCCACACACAGACACACACATACTTTTCCTGGTGGTTCTCACCTTTGGGATTTTGAATTTACCACAGCCCCTTTAGTTATAACTTCCCTCTTTCCGAATGAATAATTTATGAACTTCAGAAGAGATAGGAGATCGATCGTGAGAGGGAGGCTCGACTAAGACTAATTTGACAATAATTCGGCAAATTCGATGGAATTCACTTATTTAAATACTTCAAGAACTGGTTTCAATGGAAAAATTCAACCTTAAACCAACCCCTAACCCTTAGTGTTGAAACCACCTTGTAACTAGGGTGATCCTTTTCTGAATAAAAGGCAAGGTGAGGGAAGGCTGCTTTGAAGTGAGTTGGAGGAACTGTAACCAAAAGCAGTTTTTCGTTCGCGTCCCTTGCAAGTAAACCAAACACAATTCTCTGTGTCTTTTTGTATACAGGTTTTTGTTACAAGTGTTGGGTTGAACCTGACATTCCCGAAAAGAAACAAGCATGCATCGTTAGAATGAAGTTTGTGTTTGGTTAATGGAGTCAGAAAACTAATTTGAATAATTTGGCAAACGTTACATTTTTAATGTATTTATTTCCCTAACATTAGCAAAAAAAAAAAAAGATAATAATGCTGCCTCAGCTTTTCTTGCAAGATCGAAGAAGACAAAATCGAGACTGCTGATTTTTCTTTCCCGGACGACTGACCTTGCCTCTGACGCCTCCAATGGGGGAGTGCCGGAGACTGACGTCCTGCTTGTTCGTGTAGCCTGAAAGTGGTGGAAGTAAGAAAAGTCCTGCTTCAATTAGATTCCAAACGCCTACCGTAGCCCCAAGAAAATGAAAAAAAAGAACAGTTTATTCTAAGAAATGTGTGTACTCGCACACGCATCACGAATGAGCTGACTGATGGTCCAATGATGACATAAGCCAGGGGATGGCGGTAGCGAGTAAATAAAGTTCCCAAATCCATACAGCCCATTGAAGGGAAGACAATAAGATTTTTTTTTTTCCTACGCTACTATCTTTATAGCGTTACTTCTACTTACAAATATCTCTACATACGAAAGTTTCAGGTTCCAAAATACCTGAACAGGAAAATATCGCCTCAGGTTACAAAGGCGTTTTAGGATACAAAGTCAAAAATACAATACAGTATGCAATACTATTAGCCACTCCCAGAGTTTTCCGAATGCAAACAAACAGGCTATCGCTTAAAATTTGCCTGGCAACTTGGTGCGAATGGGGGTATCCCAGCATGCTCTTCTTGTCACCGTCAGAGATGAAGAGGAGGGGTTGTGGCAAAATGGCAGGGGTGGAGGACACAGCAATTGTTAAGCCCAAATTAAAGACACTTTATCAAAATTCCATGAAGTTTTGGAATTTGTGGAAAGGAATCACTGGGAACCAGTCGAGCTATCGCTAGTTCTAATTTGCGCTGTTGTGGATTAACTGTAAATCAGCAGCCTTTTGTGCAGACATCTGGCAGGATGTTTTGAGTCATGAGATAATGTTGATACAAGAAGTCACAAGTTTTTGACTGAGCAAATCGGGGCCGGGAAAAACATTTTCGATTCCGAGAAAAACATCATGTGATCTGTTTGAACACAGTATAAAGCTCAGCGTCTCTTGGGCGGATTTTGAAAGTGGCTTGAATGAATGATTGGATGCAATAAAGTATGTTCCCTTTTCGCCATATCTCTGTCTCTGCGTATATTTTGGGGCGACAGGTCTAATTTGAGTCATGAAATAATGTTGATGCAAGAAGTCACAAGTTGTTGACTGAGCAAGTCGGGGCCGGGAAAAACATTTTCGATTCCGAGAAAAACATCATGTGATCTGTTTGAACACAGTATAAAGCTCAGCGTCTCTTGGACGAATTTTGAAAGTGGCTTGAATGAATGATCGGATGCAATAAAGTATGTTCCCTTTTAGCCATATCTCTGTCTCTGCGTATATTTTGGGGTGACAGCCAACGACGTCCTCTCCAAAATAATTGGCGCCCAACTCGGAAAATCGAACCCAACGACGTCCTCTCCAAAAGTGCATTTCCGATGGATTGTCAAATGGCGGCAAAGGCAGACATCATCGGATCATTTTTATAAGAATCGCCAGACGAAAAGGTTAAAGAATATTTGGATTATTTCCTTTATTCTTTGTTTTCTTACATGCAGGGCTTGGAACGAATTAGCGCATTTACATTCAAAATGCGTCTCTACTTACAAAGTTTTCGGGTTACGAAGCTACTCCAAGAACGAATTAAATTCGTAAGTAGAGGTACTACCGGGGTTGGGTAGGGTTACTTTAACTGGATTACTTTCAATTACTTTTGGATTACTCCAATACCAAATATGCTAATAAAAGACAAAAGAAACTAAATATGAATAAAATGACTCAATTTTGTGCAGGCTTGGGGAGTAACGGCAAAAATGATGTTGGCAAGCTGTTTGGATTTATTTTCATTTTGTTTCTGTCGCATTTTATGTTAGTTTTGACGGAGATCAAAGAGATCAAAGCCAGGAGAGAAAGCTTACCACGTGTTGTGAGTCATCATTTGATTCATATTTAGTTTCTTTTGTCTTTTATTAGCATATTTTCTATTGGAGTAATCCAAAAGTCATTGAAAGTAATCCAGTTAAAGTAACCCTACCCAACCCTGGGTACCACTATGTATCGCTTTCTTGCTCTGCCAATCAAATGTTGAATAAGATGTAGGTTCAATTATTTGTAAATCTGACTGTGCCTCAGCAGAAGCCGGGTACAGATGACAAGTGACACATACAACAATAATGCTGGTTTATTACTGTTTCGATTGCTACAGAAACAATACAAAGTCAGTTAGTGGCAGAAGGGGATGTGTTTCTTGATGGCAGTGCGGAGACGTCGCCTCAGTTTTTCTTGCCGGACCGAAGGAGACGAAACCGAAACTGTCTGTGGATTTTTGCTTTCCCGGACGTCCGACCCTGCCTCCGACACCTCCGAGGTGGCCGCGTCCCCGTCCCTGTTTCCCCTCCGCGTCCCGACCTGGCATAGCAGCTCCTCCTCATTGGCCATCTGGGGACTCTGGCTCAAAGTGACGAACCCATACGGAGTGGTCACCTTTGCCAGGTGCGGCAAGGAGAGCGCCGCCCTGCTGGCCAGATCAAAACATTGCTGATTCTCCGCCGGGCGCCAGGGGTAGGACGCCTCCCTCTGCAGCGGAGTTCTCCTGTCCCGCAACGGAACAGAATCGCTACGCTCGGCCTTGCGCCCCGTAAGCTCCGTCCGAGACCCCGAAGAGGACGAAGACCCCGACCGGTCCATCCCGGAACTCCGAGAGCTTTCCCATCCTTCCTCGGACTCGACGCCGCCCTCCGGTGGCTCGGGGTGGCTATGCAACGTCAGGCTGGGGATGGTGAACTGCGGGATGCTCTCCGGGGTCAGGATGTTGGGGATGCTGTTCTCTCGGCTGGATGCCAGGGAGCAACCCAAGGATTTGGAGTTGCCGGTGGCCCAAAGGAGGGCGCGTACCCCTGCCAGGCTGTGCCGGCGGGTCTCCGTGAACTCATGGGCCCTGATGTGACTGATGGCACCGATACTGAAGGTCCTAGTCACGGCGTCCCTCGACATCCTTCTCAGGCTACCTTCGCATTTCAGACAGCTCTTATATAGTCGGGACTTACGCAAGTGTGACGAAAGTCGGCGGCGGAAACCCTCCCCGATTAGGGAGCCGGCAGTGGACAATGGAAAGCTCTTCATATGCTAAAAAAGCTCTTACACGGCGGCATGGATGAATGAGTAAGTGTGTGCTCATTGATTTTGAGCTGAGGTAAGGAGCTTTAAATAGATTCCAGGAAACGTATTAAAAACAAAAATATATTCATGAGGTGTAAACAAACATAATTGCGAAAAATCTTCAATATTTAACTTTATTTTATTGCGTTTGCTTTCCTTCAGTCTTGGATTTATCTAGACTCTGTAGATCTATGTCCAATAGATCTATCTAAGTCTGTCTATCGGTGGGTCGGTCCGTCCGTCCGTCCAGCGACCAATCTAGATCCATCTATGTATCAACTATCGACATCGATCTGTCTACCTTTCTAGATCTATCTATGTATCAACTATCGACATCGATCCGTCTACCTTTCTAGATCTATCTATGTATCACTATCGACATCGATCTGTCTACCTTTCTAGATCTATCTATGTATCAACTATCGACATCGATCTGTCTACCTTTCTAGATCTATCTATGTATCAACTATCAACATCGATCTGTCTACCTTTCTAGATCTATCTATGTATCAACTATCGACATGTATCTGTCTACCTTTCTAGATCTATCTATGTATCAACTATCGACATGTATCTGTCTACCTTTCTAGATCTATCTATGTATCAACTATCGACATCGATCTGTCTACCTTTCTAGATCTATCTATGTATCAACTATCGACATCGATCTGTCTACCTTTCTAGATCTATCTATGTATCAACTATCGACATCGATCTGTCTACCTTTCTAGATCTATCTATGTATCAACTATCGACATCGATCTGTCTACCTTTCTAGATCTATCTATGTATCAACTATCGACATCGATCTGTCTACCTTTCTAGATCTATCTATGTATCAACTATCGACATCGATCTGTCTACCTTTCTAGATCTATCTATGTATCAACTATCGACATCGATCTGTCTACCTTTCTAGATCTATCTATGTATCAACTATCGACATCGATCTGTCTACCTTTCTAGATCTATCTATGTATCAACTATCGACATCGATCTGTCTACCTTTCTAGATCTATCTATGTATCAACTATCGACATGTATCTGTCTACCTTTCTAGATCTATCTATGTATCAACTATCTACATCGATCTGTCTACCTTTCTAGATCTATCTATGTATCAACTATCGACATGTATCTGTCTACCTTTCTAGATCTATCTATGTATCAACTATCGACATCGATCTGTCTACCTTTCTAGATCTATCTATGTATCAACTATCGACATCGATCTGTCTACCTTTCTAGATCTATCTATGTATCAACTATCAACATCGATCTGTCTACCTTTCTAGATCTATCTATGTATCAACTATCGACATCGATCAGTCTACCTTTCTAGATCTATCTATCTATCAACTATCGACATCGATTTGGCTACCTTTCTAGATCTATCTTCGTATCAACTATCTCCATCGATCTGTCTACCTTTCTAGATCTATTTATTTATCAACTATCGACATTGATCTGTCCACCTTTCTAGATCTGTCTATGTATCAACTATCGACATCGATCTGTCTACCTTTCTAGATCTATCTATGTATCAACTATCGACATCGATCTGTCTACCTTTCTAGATCTATCTATGTATCAACTATCGACATCGATCTGTCTACCTTTCTAGATCTATCTATGTATCAACTATCAACATCGATCTGTCTACCTTTCTAGATCTATCTATGTATCAACTATCGACATCGATCAGTCTACCTTTCTAGATCTATCTATGTATCAACTATCGACATCGATTTGGCTACCTTTCTAGATCTATCTTCGTATCAACTATCTCCATCGATCTGTCTACCTTTCTAGATCTATTTATTTATCAACTATCAACATTGATCTGTCCACCTTTCTAGATCTGTCTATGTATCAACTATCGACATCGATCTGTCTACCTTTCTAGATCTATCTATGTATCAACTATCGACATCGATCTGTCTACCTTTCTAGATCTATTTATTTATCAACTATCGACATTGATCTGTCCACCTTTCTAGATCTGTCTATGTATCAACTATCGACATCGATCTGTCTACCTTTCTAGATCTATCTATGTATCAACTATCGACATCGATCTGTCTACCTTTCTAGATCTATCTATGTATCAACTATCGACATCGATCTGTCTACCTTTCTAGATCTATCTATGTATCAACTATCAACATCGATCTGTCTACCTTTCTAGATCTATCTATGTATCAACTATCGACATCGATCAGTCTACCTTTCTAGATCTATCTATGTATCAACTATCGACATCGATTTGGCTACCTTTCTAGATCTATCTTCGTATCAACTATCTCCATCGATCTGTCTACCTTTCTAGATCTATTTATTTATCAACTATCAACATTGATCTGTCCACCTTTCTAGATCTGTCTATGTATCAACTATCGACATCGATCTGTCTACCTTTCTAGATCTATCTATGTATCAACTATCGACATCGATCTGTCTACCTTTCTAGATCTATCTATGTATCAACTATCAACATCGATCCGTCTACCTTTCTAGATCTATCTATGTATCAACTATCGACATCGATCAGTCTACCTTTCTAGATCTATCTATGTATCAACTATCGACATCGATTTGGCTACCTTTCTAGATCTATCTTCGTATCAACTATCTCCATCGATCTGTCTACCTTTCTAGATCTATTTATTTATCAACTATCGACATTGATCTGTCCACCTTTCTAGATCTGTCTATGTATCAACTATTGACATCGATCTGTCTACCTTTCTAGATCTATTTATGTATCAACTATCGACATCGATCTGTCTACCTTTCTAGATCTGTCTATGAATCAACTATCGACATCAATCTGTCTACCTTTCTAGATCTATGTATCAACTATCGACATCGATCTGTCTACCTTTCTAGATCTATCTATGTATCAACTATCGACATCGATCTGTCTACCTTTCTAGATCTATCTATGTATCAACTATCGACATCGATCTGTCTACCTTTCTAGATCTATCTATGTATCAACTATTGACATCGATCTGTCTACCTTTCTAGATCTATCTATCTATATATACTTGACTTTCTTTTTCTTTTTTCTGCCTGTCTGTTTCTTTTCGTTTTCTTATATTCTATATATTCTGTCCTTTTTCATTTTTACTTCCTTTATTATCTTTCTTTTTTATTTCCGCCTTCTTCCTTCTTTTTTCTTGCTCTTTTGTCCGTTTTCACCTTTTACTTTACTTCTTCTTTCTTTTCATTATTTTTACATTTCCTTTTTATCCCCTTTTCTATATTATTTTCTTCTCTTCTTGTTTAGTTCTAATTTTCTTTCTCCTTTTTCACTTTTAGCATTTTTCTTGCTTTTCTCCAATGTTGTTTTTTTTCGTGAAAGACAAGTCATAACAAGAAATAGAATAAACACAATAGCCTTTGATCAGTCTCTGTAGTTTGCATTTTTCTGTGTGCTACACACAATGAGTGACATCTAGTGGTCAAATACAGGGTTGGGTAGGGTTACTTTAACTGGATTACTTTCAATTGCTTTTGGATTACTCCAATGCCAAATATGCTAATAAAAGGCAAAATAAACAAAATATGAATAAAATGATGACTCACAACACGTGGTAAGCTTTCTCTCCTGGCTTTGATCTCTTTGATCTCCGGCAAAACGAACATAAAATGCGACAGAAACAAAATCCAAACAGCTTGCCGACATCATTTTAGCCGTTACTCCCCAAGCCTGAACAAAATTGAGTCATTTTATTCATATTGAGTTTCTTTATCAACATATTTGGTGTTGGAGTAATCCAAAAGTAATTGAAAGTAATCCAGTTAAAGTAACCCTTCCCAACCCTGGTCAAATATCACACACTGTCCGGCTGAAATAATCACAAAATTATATTTTTCTCAAGCAATGGTGACATGTTATTTTTTAAAATTATTTTGATAAAAACACATAAATAAATTAACAGTAGTTTAACTAAAATAATTTAAAAGAATTAAGTAGATTTCTACAACAGAGAAAAAAAAATCATACTTCCTGCCAGTTCGCGCGCTTGTGAACCACGTGACTTTCCTTAATTGTTACTTTGCACTGATTGGATGGCGCTTTTTACGCACAGGTGCGTATGTGAATTCTGATTGGCTGACCTCAGCGTCCCCCAAGAGTACATTTACGTGTACTCGTGTAGTGTCCATGTCCGCCATTGTCCACTAACCTTTTTTATTTTACTTTTTATTTTAACTCGGTCTTCGCTACGTCTGGTCGGTAAACTAGCTCGATGGCCGGGCTAAAAGAGTTGGGTAGGGAGACGGAGGAGCAGCCAGAATGTTTGGAGGTAATGTAATAACATTTATTTGCGTTGTGTGCTTGTTTTACATTTGTTTGGCCGTCTGAGCAGGGTGCTGTGGCGGTGAGACAATATGGCGCGCTTCGCTTCGTGTTACGGGGGCTTTTCTGGCCTTTTCGAACGGTGGTAAGTCACGTGCTTTTTTATTAAATATTACATTCTAATTTCATTTTTTACTTTTGTCATTATTCATTCACGTGTGTGCACATTTTTAAAAAATGTATCTTTCAGTTTTACATTGGTGACGTCAATGCCTCGGTAAATTACCTAGTTTTTCGTTTCGGTTAATTTGATTTAAATTGTTTTATTTCGATGGATTACGTATCAGAAACGGTGTTATAAGTTTCCCATAGTTTTGAGATCTTTGGACCCATATTTTACATTTTTAAATCCAAATGTATTGATCTGTTGCATTTTTAGAGCAAAATTGAGAAACTAGATCAAGGGCAGGGGTAGGGAACATAGATGGCGCTTTTCATGAGTACCGTATTTTCTGCACTATAAGGCGCACCTAAAAGCCTTTATTTTTTTCAAAAGCTGACCATGCGCCTTATCATACAGTGGATCAATATTACTTCGCAAAGTCTTGCAACTAACTTGTAGCCGCCGACTAGATTTCCCCCCGAACGCCAAGTAGTCCGCGGTGTATGCTGGGATTTATTTACCGGTGTTTCATTGGCTAACCTAACCAATGTGTCAATCATCATTTGAATCGATCACTATTGGCTAAAGTTATTCGGAGGTCAAGGGGCGGATCCTTTTTATCATTTACAGGCTGGCATTGGCTTGAACGGCAAAACAAAGCCTGCAATTGGCCAAAAAAGATGAATGCCTATAGCACGTGGCTGACGGCATACAGAAAGCATTTTTTTACTATTTTGTATTTGTAAATATTTTATTCTCCTGGATTTACTAAACTCACGGATATAAGAGGACCACGGCTGCACATTATTATGAACACAACAACTTCGATGAGCTACTCCGGCTATATATATATTATCCCTGTATCTTGTTTCAGACTGAACTCGATGTTTCAGTGATAAGCGGTGCAGATAATGGATGGAATGGAGTGTCTATTTTTAAATTCAACTCAATTCCAAGTGTTTATTGTCATATATACAGTAAAGTTGCGAGCGAAAAAGAAAATAGAAACTAAGGAATGGTTTGCATTTCTTAAATCCCAAGACTTTAACCTTCCGAATGATGGAACGATGCATTTAAGTGACATCGTACGGACACCGCATCCGCACGTGTTCTCGACACTTATTTGCGTCTTTGCAAGCTTTGGGAATGTTAAGGGGTAATAAGTTGGACTGAACTATCTGACTGTTTTGTCCACGTTCCCATTGTAGCGCCCTATAACCCGGTGCGCCGTATAGTGCGGAAAATACGGTACGCATGGCTCCAAAATGCAACTACAGTGGAAAAAATCCAACTACAGTGGAACCTCAGTTCTCGACCATAATCCGTTCCAGAACCCTGTTCGAAAACAGATTTGGTCGATCACCGAAAATCGTTTTTCCCATTAAAAGTAATGTAAAATCGTTTTAATCCGTTCCAACACCCTGAATGTTTACCATGAAGCTAATCGTACGTTCGCGTTAGCGTAATCTTCCGTACGAAAGATTACGCTAACATGAACAATTAAAAATTAAAAAAAGGATTATGAGTAGGATTTCTTTTGTGGTGGACGGTGGGGAGAGAAAAATCCTCAAAAGTTTTTCAATCTCTTCCAAAACTTGCGGCAGTTGCTTGCTTATAGCGCTAACTTCCTTAGCCGCATTTCACAGCCTCCTTATTCTTTACTATCGTACTGATAGTAGATTTAGCCATGCTGTATTCACTAGCAAGATCGGAAATTCGTACACCTTTCACATTTAGCTATTATGTCTTTCCTAAAGGCAATAGTTGGACGAACAACTTTTTTTTTTTTTTTTTCACCTGTCCTGCTTGCACCGACCTTCTTCGGAGGCTATATTAGGGGCTAAAACACCCGTACGCCGCTCAGCATCGCACCCTAGCGTACCAGCGTTCGAACTCCGATTTTTTTTTTTGACCTAACAGCGAAGCAAGAATTTCTCAATTTTTGGTCGAACTGAGAGGTGTTCGAAAACAGAGGTTCCCCTGTATTGCACATCTCTCTGTGGCGTTCCAAAGTCAAGTGATTTCATTCCGATTTTGGTCCATATAAAGCCGAAGCACCTTAATGCAGTAGTTCGATAAGAAACCATTTAAACTGGTAAATAAAAACGCTGGCAAATGACTTGGATTGGGTGAGCAGTACAGGTGGGCGGATCCCTGCACTTCCTTCTTTCTCTCACTCTCTCAGTGCAGTCCACACCGAAAGTGAATGACGATATGATTATCGTTTGCAGTAATTGGTGACATTTTTACAAAATAACTTTGCATGCACATTGTTTTGAAACCGTTAAGGACAAATTTCATGGAAAAAAATGGCCTCAACGCTCTTAACTGGAGGTGGAAGACAATTTGTAAATGGCATATTTACATTAATTTGGGACTCAGGATTTGGCATTATCATTTCATACATTTTATTAAATCAAATTACACTCGGTTAAATAAAATGTGCTGAAGAATTGGTTTTTGTCTAGAGCGTGTTTGGCAGTTTTTTCAAATTTGTCTGAAAATATATGATGTGGCTCTCAATTTCTTTTTAACATTTTTGCATTTATGGCGCTTTGGGTCAAAAAGGTTCCTAACCCCTGATTGAGGATAAACATTTCCCTTGCGTTAAGTATTAAATCATAGACAATTGGAGCAAATAAGTCGCACCCACAAAGGATGGTAACCGAGATGGGAGGTCAATGCACAATAAATATGCTCGGCTAATCTGACAAAAAATTACTAGTGTTCCGATGCTGACGGTATTGCATTGGCTAAGTTGATTATAGTGTTAACTATCAGTATTGCTGGTTCTTCTTCCATGGGTAACAGGAAGTTACTGTAACATGCAACTTATGAGTTTATTAAATATATTTTCACATGTACATGTAGTCCATTAAATGTTAAAACCATGCCAGTACTTGTGCTCAAGTTGCAGGTCAGTAAGTCAAGTCGCCCTTTATTTGTATAGCCCTTCATCACTAGGCGTGTCAAAGGGCTGCACAGATTATTGCAATTTACGGAACATAAGGTGTTTGATTCTTTAATATTTTGAGGGGACACTTCTTGCAAATTGCTAGATAAGCCAAGGTGTTAGCATCCATGAGCACTTCCGCGAACAATGCATTGCGTGTTATGTCCCGCGCCCTTTTTCTGCGGAAGAGGGATGTGATGGAAATTAAACGGGACTTCTAGAAACCACAGACATAGGTCAGCATTTATTTGGAAAAATATCTGATTATTGGCCAAAAATCGGAATTTAGCATTAAGCTCTGCAGCTACACACTGGGCGTGCCACACGATTTGTAGAAAGTCAGACCTTTTATGTGCGCTTTACGGTCGTGAAAATGTGGCATTCAAAATTATTTTTTTCCATTAAAACAAGTAGGGAGACTGGCTGGACCAATTTAACTCTGCCGGCCCGCAGAATTTTAAGTCTGAGAATCTCAGAATACTGATCCGTTGGAGTAGTCTTATCACAGTATTTGTCGTCAGGTCCACGGCTTTTGGTGGGTGCTGGGCTTCAAAAAACCCAAGCACCTGGCTACCGTCTTCAGTCCCACACGCCAATGGCTGACTGCACGAAAGCGCCTCCACCCGTTCAGTCGCCTGCTGCTCGGCGTCCTCCCCATTTGGCTGCAAAGTAGACTGGGATACCCTGTGTCTGCTACCATTGGCTGCGTCCTCTCGCAAGGTAATGCTAGCTTCCTGTGTGGTTGTTATCGAAGGATTAAGTTAATCAACTTGAATGGGGCAAATTTCCAACCCTAATGAGCAGTGAGGTCGTTTTTCGTAGTTTTAATCCGACGAGACTACACGGAGAGGAAAAACTAGCTGCAGTTTAGAATATGTCCACCTGATGTCGCAAAAGCCATGCCCCTCTCAAAGTAAATGAGCCATTTCCTTTGTTCGTCTTTTTGGCTTCTCCTTTTTATTTATCAATTTTAGTGTCTGTTTCTCCATATTTGTCTTTGTCTTTTCTTCCTGTCACCGTTTCTCTTCTCTTCCTTTCAGTCTTCTCACTTGCTCTCGTTTTAGTCTTTCACAATTCATTTTTTTCTTTCACTTTGTCCTTTGTCTGCCACAAATTTTTTGTCTCCCTTGTTTTTCTTTACGCGCCGCTCTTTTCCTGTTTTTGCTCTTTCTCCTCTCGCTCTTTTTTGCTTTACTGTTTTTTTTTTTCTCTTTAATAAACTTGGCTGGCCCCGTGAGAGTGATTCTTACCATGTGGCCCCCAAGTTTAAATGAGTTTGACAGCCCTGTCCTAAATGATGGCTCATGTCCCATCTCTAGAAATAAGAGTCTCTCCCACCAAACCATGTGGGAAGGGCAGCAAGAGGAGGCTGGACGATGTAGAAGATGACAGCGAGGAGGAAGATGAGACCTCTTCGGTGGCGCTCACGGAGCGTTTTTATGA
Source organism: Urocampus carinirostris (assembly GCF_059441175.1). Lineage (NCBI taxonomy): Eukaryota > Metazoa > Chordata > Actinopteri > Syngnathiformes > Syngnathidae > Urocampus > Urocampus carinirostris. The sequence goes on along the minus strand of NC_142360.1, from coordinate 36,812,308 downwards.
AGTTCCATGCTTGGATCCGAACTATGAGGTTGGTCCAAGTTTTCAGGAGGGGTTTTAAATCCCAATGGCACAAATCTCGGGATATAATTTTATCTGTTCTGAGGTGGGGATTGATAAGTGAAATTTCTGTATAGCAGGGGATGGAAACTTGGAATTGGTTCTGTACCCCAGATAAAAACATTAGAATAAAATAGTAAGTACTTCTTGTATTACACACACGAGGATTAAATGACAAACATGTAAAAGATATAATTAGCTATGGTGTGACTTGAGATGATGCAGGGGGAGAAATGCAATGGTGGATTATGTTAACATTGAGGATTGTCATGCCCTTAGTTGCGTTAATCGTCTTATCAATAATTACCTTGTTTACTTCTCCCTTTAGCTTAACTACAAGTCTTAGGACCCATAGTGTGATATAATTTATGTATTGGCTATCTCATGAAGTCTTTACAAAGCACACATGATTCTCAGCTGATCGAAGAGAAGGGCATGGTGGGACGAAGTTGAGCATATAGCCTATTGGCATCTCCATGATGCCTGATACAAATTAATAGTAACCCAACATCTTGTATGTCTACTCCGAAAAGTTAGTACTTTTTGGACACGCAAAACCTTACCGTTGGGTGATCACAAACTTCGTTTCTATGGTTTTGCTTCTCTTTAGCATCAGTGCATAGTGAATAAATAGTGTAATCGCAAAATGCATTCAAGATGAAGAGGCCTTGTGGGAGGTAGTTCAGCCAATAGCCTCTCGGCATCTTTAGGACTCAAACCCAAAGGAAAAGCATTTATAGGATATTGGCAGACGAGCCACATTAAGGTGGTGTTTTGTATAATTTTGAATATGCAAAATGATGGAAAGACCTGTTATTCCAATCTGTAAGGCGGGGACGCCATATCCTGGGGCTTAGTGTTGTTTCGAGACTTTGATCTTGACTGGGTTTGTACCGGCACCTAAAATCTTTAAATGCCTGAATTTGTAATGTTTGTAAAGTGCTTGAAATTGTTGCCTTGTTTTTTGGGGTAGGTGTTGGGTTAGGAGCATGGTTTGGGCTTTTAAATAAGGTTTTAAACTTGCATATAATGGTTCTGAAATGGGATTGGTTGTATTGTTATAAACTCTTATTAGGTTATTAAACTGAATTTTTAGGGTCTGGGCTAAGGTTTCAACTTGAGTTAGGTGCAGGGTTAGGAACTGCGGTTTGAGTTGCGTATTAGGGTTCTAAACTGACTGTAGGGTTCCAAAACGGGTTAAGCGCTAGGGTTACAGTTTGTAACTGGGTTAAGGCTAGGTTTTGGTGTAGGGCTAGTGTCTTAAACGTGATGTAGGATTCTAAAATAAGTTAAAAGCTAGTTGGGCTGCAACCGATTTTTGGGGTTCCAAAAAAAGGCTGGAGCTACAGTGGTGGTATGAAACAAAGGTTAATGCTCTCATTCTTTTGCTTTGCGCTGTTTTTTTTACTTTTAATGGTACTGGAAAATTTTGATTTTAAAAGGTCCTTGAATTTATCCATGAAAAGAGCGCCCAGTTAGGAGATTTGAGGTTACCCTGAATTGATGCTTGCTATAAATGAGCAGCTATTTGGCGCTGGTGTTTCGTCGTAGCTGAACCCCAAGAATGAAGTGTTCTGCTCTGAAAGCTTGGTGGTTATTAAATATGTGGAGAGGGTGAGAAATTTCATCGTGCTGTGTTCGAGTGTCAAATTGATGCGCTTTACTCCCCTTGCAGGGTCCCCAGCAGCCCTCATCCTAGTCTTCGGCATGTTCTTTCACCTTTTTTGTATATTGTCATTTTCTAAATCCCAATAAAATGTCTTGGATTAAGATGAGCTTTGTTTCTTGGGTCTCTCCCTGCACATCTTTGCTGACAAATCTTTTACCTTTTTTGGAGAAATTCAGTTTTGAAGAGTGACCTATGTGAATTGGGTAGCTCAAAGGGGAAACTGGGAGGAGTGGGGTTTGAGAGTTTTTTCCGAGAATGAGTGCAACTGTTGTTAAAAGCAAGGATCAAAGAATGAGTTGGACTAAATTTGAGTTTCTAGCCAATCTGGTTGGAGAAGAGTCTAGTGTAGCACGTACATCATGATTGTATTTACTTTATTTAAACTTGGACTTAATTTTCAAAATATTGTGCTGTTTTACTTGGCGTGCATATCTTAGTTGTGTTTTTTTTGGATGCCTCATATTAGATGTAAATACTGCATTTTAGTCTAGTTTCTTTTGCCAATTAGAATTAAAATACATGAGTAAACCGTCATTTCATTGTAGCAATACAATGATAAAGGTGATTCTAATACATGGATTACATTGTAAACAAACTAGAAGGATGCTAAGATTAATCATTACAAATCGTGGAAAATCCCTACATCGCCAACAAATTATTACGGGTGTTTGGCTCTACATTTCTTGTCATATGGATCTACGTGATGACATGAGTTGGTGCGGAGTTGCCCAAAAGAGGAATTAAATTTAGGCTTAATGATGATAAGCACAGCTTGAACTAGTTTGGCTGGTATTTTGGCATAATCTGTTGCACGTATGCCAATTTTTCATGTTTTTTTGGTTTTCTTTCATAAAAGGCAAACCTCTCTGAGGGAATAGATAAATTTTATGTATCACACTTGTTAGAAACCTAATTGATACCATCTTTTCAAGTTTCTGTCACTTTTTAGAATCTCAAACGTGTAAGTGCAGTGCTATGTGACTAACCCGTATATCACTGGTTTTTGGTATAGTTTTATTATTCCATGCCAAAGTTACCAGTAGTTCCTCAGCATAACAGGATCCAGCATTCATAATGGGCACACTTCAAAGGCTGTGCAATTGGTTAAATGGTTCAAAGGGGTATGTTAAAAGAAAAAGCAGTGTGGCAACTAATCTCTCGAGTAAATCATTTTTAGGGAAAAATCAAAAGGTGTGGACTGATGAAAGTAAAATTGTCCATTTTTGGGGGTCCATAGCCCATGTGAAAGACTCCTAAACTCTGATTTCACATTCAAGACAGTGAAGCATGGTGGTGCAAGTATCATGGTCTGGGCATGTTTCTCCTAGTCCAGTGTTGGGCCCATTTATCGCATACTAAAGCTAATGGATGTTTGTATGTCAAGATACTTAAAGAGGTTATGTTGCCTTATGCTGAAGAGGACATGCCCTTGAAATTAGCATTTCAACAACGCAACAAACCCAAACAAATCAGTAGATTAACAGTCTTGGTTCCAAACCAATAAAATTAATGGTCTGGAGAGGCCAGCCCCATCTCATGATCTCAATTCAATCGTGTGGGGTGATATCAAAAATTCTGTTTGCGAAGCAAAACAAAGAAGTGTAAAATTTTGGAATCATGAAGTGAAATAACAGATGTCACAAATTGACTCTATGCCACACAGATGTCGGTTATAAAAAAACTATGGCCATGCAACTAAATATTAGGATTTAGCAATCCTATTGTTTGAAATTACAGAATAGTTTTGAGTTGGTACAGTCAACAGCAGACACTGCTACTTTAAAAAAAAACAAAACTTTTGAACTACTTGTTCAATCGCACAGTCTTCGTGGTGTGCCTATTATCAGGGTTGGGTAGGGATACTTTAACTGGATTACTTTCAATTACTTTTGGATTACTCCAATACCAAATATGCTAATAAAAGACAAAAGAAACTAAATATGAATAAAATGACTCAATTTTGTGCAGGCTTGGGGAGTAACGAAATACATGGAACGGCAAAAAATGATGTGGCAAGCTGTTTGGATTTATTTTCATTTTGTTTCTGTCGCATTTTATGTTAGTTTTGCCGGAGATCAAAGCCAGGAGAGAAAGCTTACCACGTGTTGTTAGTCATAATTTTATTCATATAGTTTCTTTTGTCTTAGCATATTTGGTATTGGAGTAATCCAAAAGTAATTGAAAGTAATCAAGTTAAAGTAACTCTACCCAACCCTGCCTATTATGAAAGCTAAGTCTTGTTTTTTTTTTTTTTTTTTTTCTTCTCTCTCCCCTCTGAGAATCTACTGCACCTAAATTGTGTGGCATGTAACAAAATATACTAAAAACTGAGCTATTGTGGTTAGTTACATTACACTTCTATTTTAAACGGCATTGTATACACTCATTGAAGCGCTGAAGGCCATTTGACATAAACCATGGCCTACCAGCAATTTACTACATGAATGGCTACAAGACTCTTAGAATTATACAGTTTAAAGAAATTGCAACTTGGCTTACATGTATGAATTTGAATGCAGGCTAGTTGAATAAATGCAATGTCCCCCATTACTTTTTTTACACAATAGACTGCAGACGTGCCGGATGTATTTTTGTGGATACTCTTGTTCGGAGCAGGCTAGCCGGAGAGAATGCACTTAAGATAAACGGCCAAGATACTAAACATATAACTAGATTGTTGAGCTGTTTCAGTATACTGCACAACCCATCTTTTTAACCAGCGATTTATTTTCAAGCCCGTTTATAGATCTTTACATTGCTGAACTTGACTCCCCTTGCAGGGTCCCCAGGAGCCCTCATCCTAGTCAGCCAGCAGAAAAACCCTTAACCTGCCGTGTACGCTTGCGCTTCACTACCCCGACAGAATTTCCTAGCCATGTTCTTTAACCTTTTTTTGTAAATTGTCATTTTCTAAATCCAAATAAAATGTCTTGAGTCAAACACCAGCTTGGTTTCATTGGTCTTTCAGTGCACATCTTTAAGTTCTTGGTCGACTTTGTCTTATTAAAATTTGCTGCAATGCAGAGTTGCTGAAAATTTATCTGACGAGTTCCTGAGGCAATCCCATCGGCTTTGTCAGTTTCCGTTACCACCACAAGGTGGCAGTGATGCTCTAGCTCTTTCCTTATAATACCTGCAGAGGACTCCAGGAGCTTGAGTCTTTTAACTCGATTGTAAATTCCCAGTCATCTATTGAATCTGAATCGTGTTTTAATATAATATCACTTGGTGAAACGGTGTGCCTTGAAGATTGTAGAAGCTGCAATCCGATTCCACTCATTAAAAAGTGGTTTCCTGCTGGCGTTGCAGCTTGCTGTTGAATAAATAGGCACAGCGTGGTGTGGAGGGAATATAATTTTAAGGCTGGATAACGCAGCTAAATGTGTAACATTTCAGACGGTGATGTATTTTAAATCAAGCCCATCCATACTAAAAATCCCAAAATTGTAAAATGAGTGGGGGAGAAAGAAGGGGAAGTGGATTGAGGAAGTAGAGAGAAATGGAATAGATTTGTCTTTTTGATATCTAGGGTTCAAGGCTGATACCGACTATGACTATTGAGATGAGGCTAGGTTAACGGTTTGTTGGAACAGATATTTGTAAAAACTTAATGTGCCTTAAAGTTTTAATACAAAAAGAGACTAATATTTGTTATGAATTCAAATTTTACTAGCTGTCTGAAACCTCATCTCATTAGCTGCACCGCTTATCCTCTGTAGGGTCGCAGAGGTGCTGGAGCCCATCCCAGCAATCATCAGACACCCCGAACTGGTTGCCAGCCAATCGCAGGGCACACAGGGACAGACAACTCGCTCGCTCATTCACACCTAGGGACGATTTCGACCGGCCAATCCACCTGAAATTTATGTCTTTGGAATGTGGGAGGAAACCGGAGTGCCCGGAGGAAACCCACGCAAGCACGGGGAGAACATACAAACTCCGTACAGGAACTCCGGTATCTGGATTTGAACCCACACAGGAGGTTCCCAAGACTTAAGAACTGTGCCGCACACGCGCTAACCACTGCGCCGCCGCTGATGGAATGATGGCTGTGTCCTCCTCCGCGCTATCTTGGTGAAACCCCTCCTCTTTGTGTCTAAACCTTGACGGTGACACGAAGAGCATGCTGGGAGCACAGATTGCCAGGCAGTTTTAAGCAATAACCAGTTTACATTCAGGGAAACTGGGAGTGCGTACTGTTTATGATTTCGTATCTTAAACCACCTTTGCGACTAGAAGCAATATTTTCCCGTTCAGGTACTTTGTAGCCTAACACTTTTGCACATAAACATTCCTAAGTAGAGGCAGCATTGTATGTTGAACTTTCAAAAACCGTTAAGAGAATTGTTGTGTAGGCAACCCTTTATATTAACTAACAGGTTTTTCATCCGTTTTCCTGATAAAAATCATCATAAAAGTATGTGGTCCTCATTGAAGGCGAGACGAGTTGAGAAGAATAAACTCTTCAATTCAATTGGTCAATCGATTATTTGTGAGAAGTTTGCTACCTAAGCCAGTGTTTGACAGTTCAGGGAGCACCACATAGATATTTATAGAAATGTGAGGCTTCATTCAGTGTATAATCGACCCATATACGCCCTGATGAATACTGTCAACCATCCCCTAGGTGCCGAACTATAGGTGGCGGGATTAGTATAATAGTCCCGATGACCCTCTTGACAGAGGCGGCTCTACTATCTGCACCAACTAACATCTTGACTGAGTTTGCAGAGCATTCCGTAGCGGGGAGGTGGAAGGAAGCTCCCGAGTTGATCTGCGCTAATCCCGAGCGCTTAACGGGGAACCCGGCCTGATATTTCAAGTTCGGCTTTGCTCGTGAGCGCGACTAAGCCTGTGAAATTAGCAGCTCCTTGGCATCGTTTAACCTCCAGCTACTTTTGGAGAATCTTAAAGAGGAAAGGTTTCTAGGCCATGAAGCTCCGATGGTTTTCCTTCAATTGTAAATTTTTCAGATTTCTAGTCCTCTGAGAGTGGATGGGTTGATTCTCTTTGGATTTACTTTGAAAAAAAAATATTTATTTTGTGTTTGTCAGATCATTACTTTCCTGGTTTTGAGAAAATCAATCGGTGTGTCTAAGAAGAAAATCAAAGAACTGATTGGTTAGTCCATACTAGAGTGTCTCTGTTGCTTTTTGATTTGCTTTGAAAAAAGAGCTAGTTTCTTGGTTTGGAAAAAAATACTGTCATTATAAGAAAAATGTAATTCTAAATCATGCAAAAAGTGAGAAATAGTACGTTTTTTGCATAAAATTTCTATGTTTTATCAGTATCTTCTAATTATTTTCCGAGATGATGCAGGTGACGTCATGTGAAGAATACAAGCACCCTAGCAACCCTACGCGTTCGTTGAAGAGGTAGTGTATTAAGCCAAGGTTTGGTAGTTTTGTGGAGAATACCTACGTGTTGTGTCACTGGTGATGGATAGGTACTTTATTCATCCCCGTAGGGAAATTCACACTTCACACACTTGAGACATTGCTCTTGACTGGGCAGTATCCTTGTGTTGATTATTAACAGGATGGCCTCGGGGTGCTGTGTTTGTAGTTTAGCAACAGCAGAGTGGATGACGTCACACGCTAGGCCAAGAGTTCGACGTCCCTGGAGCAGATGGAAATCTTTGCCCAGGGTTACACCACATCGGTAGCGAGTCCGCCTCCTCTCCACTTCCTGCAGGCTTTTGTGTCTCTGTCTGCCCTAACAGCGCTGATGCCGGGTAGCTCCACGTTAGCGTCCGGGATGCTAGACGGGAGTGCAGTTTGCTGTGTTTTACGGAAACGTGCGCTTTGATGTTTTTCACTAGCACAGCCAGTTCGTCGGTCTTGTTTGGTAGAGAGTTCACATTTCCCACGGACTGAACCGAAGGCTTGTATCGCCGCTTAGCCTTCACCTTAGCTTTGGCTCTGCAGCCACGATAGGGCCCCCCTCATTACGCCGGCACGAGAATTTTTCAGGTCAAGGAGTTGATTCCTCGAATAAATGCATTTTTGTGCGTTAAAACCCATAACCATAGGATAGAAAGTCATCCAAAGTGTAGTTGTCAAACAGGATAAGAAACACCGAAGATTTAAGCAGACAAAAACAATAAATTACAAAAAGAGCGAAATAACACTGAGCCGCTGGAAAGGCTGCCGCTCGTGGCGGCACCTATGATGTCTGATGGTGGATCGTTATGGTACCACAAAGCAACCAAAATGGGACTACCTGGCAAAAATAACACTAAGAGCTAGCAGGGGCTATCCTGACGGGAATAAACCCGATGGACATGGCTGGCTAGCCGGCTGCTAAAGAGGGTTAACAGATGAAAAATGCCAGGTTGGCATACCAAAACACGCAATAAGCAGCCAACTGGCAACCATCACTGAAAAGTAGATACAGCAACAAACACAAATCAAGACGGGGAGAAACCAATGGACAGGGCAGGCTATGTGGCTAGCCTGCTGATAACTCGGGATAACCGGGACTAAAAAAAACTGGAAGCCTTTCGTGGTCTCGACTCTTATGGGGAGCCCGCCGGACAATATTATACCAGCTGCGAGACACGCGCCGAAAAACACTAAGGAAAACCCACAATCGCCTATCTGAGAGAAGACAAAGGAACACACGCCGTAACGGCAGCAGGTGAGCTTTTCTCACGAGGCTTTTGAAGATCAAAGCACAAAACTCTGCCAAAACAGTCACAAGTCCCATAGCGGCACGGTATGCAAAACTCCAATTCAAAGCAGAAATGAGCTCTATGCAATTGCCCTTCATTACAATTGCCGTCTGTTTTGGAGCTGCCACATATGTTTTGTCAATGGGATCCACCATTGTTTCAGTCTTGTTTTCGTCCAATGACGTCACTGCTTTAGCAGATATGACCCAAATCGGTCAACTATGAAACTAAATTTCCCAAGGTGCATGGAATGTTTTTTCTACATATCTGCATGATTGTGAGGAGGAACACTACATGTACTGTGCCCACTCGGAACAAAAATGGTCTTTGTTCTACTTAAAAGGGGATTCTAAAAGACCAATTAATCTGTTGGTCCATGCACTATACTTTTGGAAAAAGGCCGATATCCTTATATCAGACAAACACTGCTGTCCTAATTTTAAGAATGAACATGTGTGGTATAAACCCTAAACATTAACTGATTAATAGGCTACTGAATTATTCGTTAGTTGCAGCCCTAGTTTTTCAGCTCGGGATCTTGCCAGTTTCTTGAGCGCGGCAAGTTTTTTTTTTGTCGAGCATCCACAGATGTTTTCGTTTGCTCTGACATTGAATTGCAAAAGAATAGTCCTCCCTTCAACTGCCAAAGTCGTCTCTGCGCTTCTGCATAATCTGTATAGGCGGCGGGTGGGCTCTCCGGCTAGGTTCTGACGGCTCCCTGGCTTTTTTCTGAAGGCTCTCATGTCTCGCTTCTCAAGGCTCCCAGGTTTTCTTCTGTCGGTTCTCGGGCTTTCTTCTCAAGGCTCCCAGGATTTCATTTGATGGCTCTTGGGCTTTCTTCTGATGGCTCTCAGTCTCGCTTCTGTTGGCTCTCTGGCTCGCTTCTGACTGCTCTGGAGCTTCTTTCTGAAGGCTCTCCTGCTCGGTTTTGTTGGCTCTCGGCTTTCTTCTCAAGGCTCCCGGGTTTTCATCTGATGGCTCTTGGGCTTTCTTCTGATGGCTCTGTCTGGCTTTCGGGTTCTCTTCCCAAGGCATTTGGGCTCGATTCGGACTGCTCTCTGGGTTTTCTAGTTGGTGTGCCTTTTGTTTCCTTATTTTCATGATTTATTTGTTTGGATCTAGATAGATACTTTATTCATCCCCGCAGGGAAATTCACATTTCCAGCAGCATCCCTTCGCTGAGAACAATACAATAATAAAGCAAAAGGAATACAATATACAAATACCCAATGTGACGTGCTAATACCCACTGTAGCGTGTTGTATAGAGTATTTAAATCGTGCTACATAAAATACACACTGCAATAAAAGTACGGTAAAATGCAATGTAGGGGGTGTGGTTTAATGTGGGCCTTTACTCCGCTGGGTGGAGTTAAAGAGCCTCACTGCATGAGGAAGAAAAGATCTCTTCAGTCTGTCCGTGGTACAAGACAGTGACAGAAGTCTGTCGCTGAAGCTGCTCTTCTGTCTGGATCTAGTTAGTGTTTTCAACGTTATGCAACAGGGATGTGTAGTCTAGCACTTGTAAGAATAGCTTTAATAATGATAAGTTGCAGGATTATTTGTTGAGGACCTAACATAACCGCTGCACCTTGCACAAAAAGATATTACACAATGCAGAAACACAAGTTGCTGACAACCCGAATGAAAGGCAGCAGGTGGCGCTTCTACCCACAGGCGATGATCTACCGCGTGATGATTTGATACCGGAACGTCAGCCAGCAGAAAAATGCTTAACCTGCCGTGTACGCTTGCGCTTCACTACCCCAACAGTCTCCTTGAAATGTTCACATTCGCCACGTGTCGTTTTACCCACAGCATGATTACCGGCTGGTCCTGTGCATTCGAATTGTTCATTGGCTGCCGCCGGGTGGGGGGTAAACAGCTTGGCATCGAGAGATATTGTACACTTTCCTTTTGGAGTTGATTCCAAGCTGCTGAGCCCTTCTGGCTATTTTACTGTATTACATTTCATGGATGCAAGTTAGCAATTTACCGTATTTTCCGCACTATAGGGCGCAGCGGGTTATAGGGCGCACCGCCCAAAAAATAGTTTTTGGTCCTATATCTTCCATACATAAGGCGCACCGGATTATAAGGCGCTACAATGGGAACGTGGACAAAACAGTCAGATAGTTCAGTCCAACTTATTACCCCCTTAACATTCCCAAAGCTTGCAAAGAAGCAAATACGTGTCGTAGACACGTGCGGATGCGGTGTCCGTACGATGTCACTCAAATGCATCGTTCCATTATTCCGAAGGTTAAAGTCTTGGGATTCAAAAAATGCCAACCATTCCTTAGTTTCTATTTTCTTTTTCGCTCGCAACTTTACTGTTCATATGACAATAAACACTTGGAATTTAGTTTAATTTAAAAAAAAGACCCATCACAGAAACATCGAGATCACTCTGAAACAAGATACTGGGAAAATATATAGCCGGAGTAGCTCACCGAAGTCGTTGCGTTCAATAATAATGTGCAACCATGGTCTTCTTATATCCGTGAGTGTAGTAAATCCAGGAGAGTAAAATATTTACAAATACAGAATGGTAAAACATGTTTCCTCTATGCCGTAGACAACCAAACTTGCTATTCACATTCATCTTTTTCGGCCGATTGCAGGCTTTGTTTTGCCCCTTTAGCCTATGCGAGCCTGTAAATGATAAAAAAGATCCGCCCCCTTTACCTCCGAATAACTTTAGCCAATAGTGATCGATTCAAATGATGATTGACACATTGGCTGGGAAATGAAACGCCGGTATATAAATCCCAGCATACACCGCGGACTACTTCGCCTTCAGGGGGAGATCTAGTCGGCGACTGCTTGCCTTAATTGCAAGACTTTGCGACTTAATATTGATCCACATATAAGGCTCACTGTATTATAAGGCGCATGGTCTGTTTTTGAAAAAAATAAAGGCTTTTAGGTGCGCCTTATAGTGCGGAAAATACGGTACTGTTAACTGTACCTTCCAGCAATGCTTTGGTGGGAGACTCGTACACTGTTCCTAAATCGTTTTATTCTTTGACTTGATTTTTGTTGTCAGTTTTCCTCTTTACCTTACCCTTATCACTAACTGTTTTGGGGCCCATTATTATGGATAGACGAAGGAAATAAAACCAACCAAATCACAATCAAATGAGATGCAGTGCCTCTCAAACACTCCAATTGACTGAACAGAAGGAAATCGAGCAGGCATTATAGCCATCTAGTGTTAAGGAGTGTAATTGACAGTGTTCTGGTTTGCCCGCGTCCCTGCGTCCTAGACGCATCATTTTTGCTGGGGACGCATAGTCTCAAATCACCGTGTGTCCCCGGGACGCAACTTTTTTGACACAAAATTGTCATTATTACCCGATTACATTTTTTTTAAACAAAAATTTACCGCACTCCAAACTTTTTGTCAGGCAGATCCGGCAGATGTTGTTTTGGTCTCGCGGTTCGAGTTTTCGTCTGCACGCCGAGTTCGAGTTGTCTAGTGAAAGTCCGTCTTTTTTTACAGAACCGGCTTTTTCGGCTCAACTCATTCAAGAGAGCCGGCTCTAAAACGGCTCACTTGCTTTTGATGCATTATATTACGAATGATGATGTTGTATAAAGAAGTTAAGAAAAAAAGGAAGTATAAAAGGAGAAAATAAAAAAAAGACAGGTTTGTGGTTATCCCTTTAATCGGTTTATTACCAACAATAATTTGATGCAGAAAATGAATTAATAATTTGATGATTAAAACTGAATGAATACATAGATTTTTATTATATATTTGTCACCGATTTACAATTTCAAGCTCGATAACACAAAATTTTGGGGAGCCATAGATCTCTGTTGGGACCCATAGATTTTTGGGCATGCGAGTCACCGGGTCTCATGACTTTTCACAGGTAAAATGAACACTGAATTGACCCTCCTTTTTTTATTTTTTTATTTTTATTTTTCTTCTGAGCACATTTTTTGCCAACGCAAAGGCCAGAGTCCCACTGAAAACAGGTTCACAACCCGCTACCTAAGACACTACTCTTGACTGGGCAGAGAGCAACTGATTGCTTTCTGGGCTGTGTTGATGACTTATCCTTGTAGTTTTCCTGACTTCTAAAAACAGTTTGCAAATTAGGCATGACATCAATTCTGTAAATGTGCGAAACGGTTAGGGTTTTCGTTCAAGGGTTACTACTTTGGCTTCTTATCCAACTTTGTCTCTCGCCAGGACATAAAATCTTCTTGCTATCTCCACTGTATTTGCTGTCATCCTCTGCTTAGGTCAGCTCCGTTTCGGAATCGGAGAAAGCGCTCGCATTTTATTCCATCACCCCAGAAAAAAATCCACGGGCACCTTTATGGTTCTATTCCGAGGCTGACCCTTAACGACACACCGGGGACGAGGACGGCGTGAGCTTTTAAATGTTTATTTATAAGGCCGAAGCAACTTTTATTAGAGGCGTTGGGACGATTTAGGACTGCGCTGACAGAGGCCTAACGGAACATGCTACTGCATGTGATTTTTTTATACCATCCCTGATCTAAAACCAACATGAAGGCAAGGAAAAACTCAAGTCTCTGTTTTTGGAAAATGAAGAAACCTTTGAAAGGGCTGCAGATGAGGTAATCCCCCTTCCAGGCTGCAATAGAAGTTGTAAGGGCATCAACAGTTAGCTCCTGTCTGGATTACTAGCATCAAATGTTTGCATCTGGTACCAAACGCTGCAACGAGGTTTTTAATTAGGACAAGAGAACTTTTGATCTCATTTGCCAGATTTTATGTGAACTGCCCTGGCCTCCTGTTCCTTTAATGTATTGTTGGTATTATCCACAATTGTGCATAGATCCGCCCCTTCATATCTTTTTTATTTAATTTTCCAGTTTTTTTTGCTCTGAAAACGCAGGTCTACTAGTTATTCCAAGAGCCAAGAAGAAATCCGGAGGTTCAAGAGTGTTGCATTTGGGCCCTGGTGCTGTGGAGTGCACTGCCCTTGGAGATTCCATTTGCAACTTCAGTAGAAGTGGTGAAATGACGGCTTATGAGTGATATTGACCTCATACTCTTGCCTTGTCCCTAAGGGACAATGATGAGCCATGGTTGTTGCTCAGTCGAGGTACGATCGGGCTTATTAAATCCCGCCAGACCCCAACTGCAAGTATTTCAACCCGACCCTACCCGAAACCTGACTAACTTTTTGATTAACCGGAATGTGCCCAGCGCAACCCCGCAACTTAATATTTTTTGTCGCACCAATTAACTTGATTTTACAGGACCAGCTCGGAAAACCCGAAAATTCCTATTTGTGAGGATTGGGATGTGCATTTTTCAGTTTTTTTTTTTAGAAAATTTCATGGCCTGCGATTTTTCGTATTGCTTCATTCCGCTGTATTTTGGGCAGATATAGTTAAGTGTCATCTGCGTAGCAATGAAAACTGATGTTATACTTGTGATTAATATCATCTAATGGAATCATGTAAATGCTGAAAAGAAGGGGGCCAAGTACTGAACCTCGCGGAACACCACAGGTAACACTAAAGGGCTCAGATGTCCTTTCACCATATTTAACACAGTACGTCTTATCGGAGAGGTAGGATCTGAACCATAAGAGGACGGGTCCTGAGAGACCAATCCATTTTTCCAACCGTTCTAGTAAGATATTATGGTCCACAGTGTCAAAGACAGCACTAAGGTCCAGTCCAGTGATTAAGCGCCGGAGTCAATTGCCAGTAGAAGATCATTGATTACATTAATCGGGGCTGTCTCAGGAGCTCCAATGGGGCGGACCTTGAAGACCGAATGCGGCATCGTTTAATAAAATTTAAAAAGTCACCACCCTAGCAAGTTACAGGAGGTACCAGGCCGCCAATGGACACCAGTGAAAAGACTGCGTTAAACAACAGCATTGTGAAGTGTGCAAAGGTTTAACAGTACGTACCGGTACTTCATTTCTCAAAACACCACACCGAGGCGGATGTGTTTTACTGATTCGGACCAAACCATTCAGTACATCTGGCCCTGTTCTGGTCCAGGTAGACTTCGCTGTTTGGTAAAGTATCTAAGGAGCTGTTAGCTGCTACACCCATGAAATCAAAGCCGTGAATACGTTCTAAGGAAAACTCATCTTGTGGCCTATGTACAAGAAGGGTGTTGTTTTTATTACCCCGATTTATGAACACCCGACCCCCCCCCCCCCCCACCATCCCTGAGGAAATGACTTGTTGAAACGATTAAGGCCACAGCAAACGATAGAAGCAGGGTGTTAAATCCAAACTCCAGGCGATAAAGGATAAGCAAAATAATACATAGTTGTAAAAGAGAGTCGCATAAAAATAAGGCTGACGAAACGCTTCTCGCGGCGATTCAATTCTCCGGACACCTCGACGCTATTTGCATCGGAGGATCTTGCAAAATATTGTTATGGTGCTACCCATTTTTTTCGAAAAACTCGGACTAAGTTCACGCTTGAACTATCTTGTTTATTTCGACGAATTGTCGAGTCGATGTCTTACAAAAAAACGAATCGGATAATCGTTAGGGCAGTTATTTAACAACGTAAGAAACCTTGATATACTGTTCTTTTACGGGACCAGACCTGTCGTGATTACTGATGCGGGGCACCTGATTGGCTGCTTCCTCTTTTTTTAAACCCCCGTTTTCCTGTCAACATTTGTCGGATCGTCTGTGAACCTACGCTACACGCTAGGCAAACTTTTGTGACTCCTGACTCTATCCTGCCCTGTTGTTCTGTCTGATTCCCGTTGCTGACCTTTTTTCTGGACCTGTTTGTTTTTGCTCCTCCGTCCCAGCCATCGACCCGTTTTTTTTTCGCTGTCGACGACTACCTTCGCTCGACACGGAAGTGCCACTTCCGCGTTCCAGCTATTTTGTTACCCGTGACCGACGATCATCGGATCGTGGACGAAAGTCCTTTTCTCCTTCTAAATAAAACTGAGTAAAACGTACGCAATCGGTTCCCGTCTGTTCCTGGTCTGGTCTAGGAAGTCAGGCTTTTTGATATGCGGACAAAAATCCAATTGAAGCCATCCTTGCCGTCTAATGTTGATTTCTCATCTCATTAGCCGTACCGCTTATCCTCAGTAGGGTCCCGGGGGTGCTGGAGCCCATCCCAGCTATCATCGGGCAGTGGGCAGGGGACACCCTGAACTGGTTGCCAGCCAATCGCAGGGCACACGGGGACAGACAACTCGCTTGCTCATTCACACCTAGGGACAATTTGGACCGGCCAATTCACCTGAAATGCATGTTTTTGGAACGTGGGAGGAAACCGGAGTTCCCGGAGGAAACCCACGCAAGCACGGGGAGAACATACAAACTCTGCACAGGAAGTCTGGAGCTGGATTTGATCCCACGACAGGTTCCCATGACATGAACTGTGCCGCACAAGCGCTAACCACTGCGCCGCCGTGCTGCCCTAATGTTGATTTATGCTGCTGAAATCATTCCCAGAGGCTTGATACGTACAGATTATTTTTAATAGATTTTTCTAGAATAAAACAAAACGTATTTATAGGTTATAGAATCGAATAAGTTAAGTGTTAATTATATTGCCTGGTCAAGTGGGAAGACTGCATAAAAATGCATCAAAGCACAAATCAAAGTCAAGCTAGCGAGAGAGGGCGGCCTCACCTCCAAACTTTCAGACCTTTCTCCTGGATCGCCTCCCTCAGCAATTTTCCAAGCCAAACATTGACTCCATCAGCTGACTTAACACATTTTCGAAGCTCGGACGTCATCTTTGAGTTTCGGGCAGACATGGGGACTTGAGACTTAGGCTGAGTCCCATTCTTCGCACTTTCACTCGCTATGTGCCCTAGTCACTCGGTTTGCGCGTTCACGTGAAAATGGGGTGTGTCCCGATACTCTCAAGACCGAGGCAGAAGTGCCCTCAAACCATGTCGTAGCCACTTCAAGACCGAGGGGGCTCTCGACCTCACTTGGCGGCGAAGTGACTACCCAGAAGGCTTTGCGAATTCTCAATAGCAACAAACATGCCCGGAAAGGAACCGCACAAATGTAAGTAGTTTTCCACAACCACGCATGTATTTGCAACAAAATGTATTGAGATATCTTAGTTAGACGTAAATGCAATAGAAAATCGTATTTTCGCGTTAAAACACGAACATTGCAAAATCGCTACTTTACGAAGTGCACTAATCTACCAAGGGAGCTGGCAAAAAAAAAATCTTCACGCTACAAACTTTAAAGTAGGATAACTGGGCAGAAAATCACGGTTCAGCCCATCCCTGTTTTTATCTTAAACGAGTCGTCCTTTTACATCTACTGTACATGGCCAGTCGCTAAAGGAGCATAGTCAGAATACCGTTCTGGACATAAGCGCTTGTTTACTGCACACAATTTCGGGTGTCGTGTTTTATTTACAATATGATTCTTTCATGTGAGATCAGAATGCATTAGTTTTCATCATGCATTATGAGTAATGTCTCCGAATTTCACGTGGAAATACAGTTGAAACAAACTACTATCACATAGTCCACTGCCTTCTCTGTAAACACATATTAAGTAAACTAATTACCTTCTCAAAATGTTGTCCAAATGTGGAGACAATTCTAAAGCATATGTGATGCTGGCCAATAGAAGGCTCATACAGCCATAAGAATAACATGTCAATTTTGTGTATCTATTCACTATCAAATAATTATCCAGAACACATCCTATAATTTCCTGTCTCACATCAACTTGCTGAGCATCCTATACTCAGTTGTTTTTGTACAATACATCAGCATTAAGTAATTCTTGTTTTTTCCACCCAACCTAAAGGCCACTGTAGAACGTCCCGTGGAAGAGCTGGTCACCATCACAGCTACCACGCCATCCACACCACCGGGCACGTCGTTGGCACCTTCTAATCCGGCGCCAAACCCCAAATCACCCAGAAAAAAAAGGAAGCACGATACACTCCTTGACTTTTTGAAAGCGGAGTCTGCCGGAGTGAGGAAAAGGCTCGAAGAAACTGTGGCCAAAACTGAGCGGTTCCCGTCCTTTTTGGGAAGCTCGTGGACAAATTTCCAGAACAGTGACATCTCTGCAATGTTTCCCTTTGTTTTATAAAAGGATAATATTGTTTTTTTATTAAGAACTCAATGAAGTTCCAGTTTGTGTTTTCCAGCTTCATGGAAGTATTGGTATATTTTTGTTAAAATTTGTGACACATTATTTACTATTATGTATTTTGGCCCAATGTGAGTTTGTTTTTCTGAAAGTAAACTATTATTTAAGCTGGAGTGATTTGTAGTTGTTTTCTGTCCAACAGTCACATAGTTCACACACAGTATCTCACATCATTATGAAATAAACCACCAAGGTGTTACTCAAAATGAAGATGTTTATTGAATAGTAATGCAGAAAAGCACATAATGCAAATGTGGGTCTGACTTAAAGAGCCTAAATATGGCTTTTGGGCAATTTATTCCATATTAACTGTGGACAATTCTTTGTACGGTGGACCTGGGAACCCTGAAGACCCGTGACACCACACGGTAGGACAGAGCGTGGGCCAGCCAGTACACGTAGATCAGGACCTCCAGCCACGGCCCTGTTCCCTCTTTAGCAGCTCACGCAGGGCCCACATAACCTTCTTGCTCAACCTTAAGTCCTGAATGAGTTCTGACTCCACATCCAACCATAAGCACAGGATGGGAACATTCCTGTCCAACCTGTCCACGCTTATGGGACAGCCACTCTGGAACACAATAGATAACAATTTAGACATAAAAGTGGGCATAGAAAAGAAAAAGACCGCTTTAACTGTGATGTAAGCATCATGAAAAAATTTTGAAATGACCTTTTTTATATCCAATGACAACTCTTTTGAATTAAATTCCTTATGAACTAAGGTTTTTGGGTCGTACAGGGAAGTTTGGTGACGATATTATGTCAGCTTAAGGGTCAGGTGGACTGTTCTTGTGTTTGTTTACTTTTCGTCATGTCACACATTCAAAACCCCTACTATATGTCATAAAATGGCATTAAGATACTAATAAGTAGATTGCCATTTATGTCTACACAAACATAGGGTATTATGTGAACGTGCATTGTATGTTAACTCTTACTGTATTTGACCGAACGGGTCATTTTTTTTAATGAGTGTACGTACCTTGTAAAGATGAATCAGCACTACATAGCGCCGAAGCTGTCTTCAGTATAGCACATTTCTCCTCCGTTGATTGGAGACACGGAAAAGATGATGAGCTTTCAGGCAATCGGTAATAACACAGCTGTAGCGGGCATTTTTAACGTTGCACGAACTCTCCAACTGACACACTACGTTGAGACCCGAGTTGTTTACATGTGACGTAGGCCTATACGTCACTAAGGTCTACAGCCAATTAATATTACCGCCATCTCCTGGACAGGGGTGGAACCTTGCAAGTCTTGTCCAAACCTTTTCCACTTTGCACTCCACTCGATGAGGGCACTCCTCTATCGAGGGACCTCACTGGAGGGTTCTCGGGGCCGAGTGAGAGAAATGGGATTGGGCCTTAGGCTGAGTCCCATTCTTCGCACTTTCACTCGCTATGTGCCCTAGTCACTCGGTTTGCGCGTTCACGTGAAAATGGGGTGTGTCCCGATACTCTCAAGACCGAGGCAGAAGTGCCCTCAAACCATGTCGTAGCCACTTCAAGACCGAGGGGGCTCTCGACCTCACTTGGCGGCGAAGTGACTACCCAGAAGGCTTTGCGAATTCTCAATATCAACAAACATGCCCGGAAAGGAACCGCACAAATGTAAGTAGTTTTCCACAACCACGCATGTATTTGCAACAAAATGTATTGAGATATCTTAGTTAGACGTAAATGCAATAGAAAATCGTATTTTCGCGTTAAAACACGAACATTGCAAAATCGCTACTTTACGAAGTGCACTAATCTACCAAGGGAGCTGGCAAAAAAAAAATCTTCACGCTACAAACTTTAAAGTAGGATAACTGGGCAGAAAATCACGGTTCAGCCCATCCCTGTTTTTATCTTAAACGAGTCGTCCTTTTACATCTACTGTACATGGCCAGTCGCTAAAGGAGCATAGTCAGAATACCGTTCTGGACATAAGCGCTTGTTTACTGCACACAATTTCGGGTGTCGTGTTTTATTTACAATATGATTCTTTCATGTGAGATCAGAATGCATTAGTTTTCATCATGCATTATGAGTAATGTCTCCGAATTTCACGTGGAAATACAGTTGAAACAAACTACTATCACATAGTCCACTGCCTTCTCTGTAAACACATATTAAGTAAACTAATTACCTTCTCAAAATGTTGTCCAAATGTGGAGACAATTCTAAAGCATATGTGATGCTGGCCAATAGAAGGCTCATACAGCCATAAGAATAACATGTCAATTTTGTGTATCTATTCACTATCAAATAATTATCCAGAACACATCCTATAATTTCCTGTCTCACATCAACTTGCTGAGCATCCTATACTCAGTTGTTTTTGTACAATACATCAGCATTAAGTAATTCTTGTTTTTTCCACCCAACCTAAAGGCCACTGTAGAACGTCCCGTGGAAGAGCTGGTCACCATCACAGCTACCACGCCATCCACACCACCGGGCACGTCGTTGGCACCTTCTAATCCGGCGCCAAACCCCAAATCACCCAGAAAAAAAAGGAAGCACGATACACTCCTTGACTTTTTGAAAGCGGAGTCTGCCGGAGTGAGGAAAAGGCTCGAAGAAACTGTGGCCAAAACTGAGCGGTTCCCGTCCTTTTTGGGAAGCTCGTGGACAAATTTCCAGAACAGTGACATCTCTGCAATGTTTCCCTTTGTTTTATAAAAGGATAATATTGTTTTTTTATTAAGAACTCAATGAAGTTCCAGTTTGTGTTTTCCAGCTTCATGGAAGTATTGGTATATTTTTGTTAAAATTTGTGACACATTATTTACTATTATGTATTTTGGCCCAATGTGAGTTTGTTTTTCTGAAAGTAAACTATTATTTAAGCTGGAGTGATTTGTAGTTGTTTTCTGTCCAACAGTCACATAGTTCACACACAGTATCTCACATCATTATGAAATAAACCACCAAGGTGTTACTCAAAATGAAGATGTTTATTGAATAGTAATGCAGAAAAGCACATAATGCAAATGTGGGTCTGACTTAAAGAGCCTAAATATGGCTTTTGGGCAATTTATTCCATATTAACTGTGGACAATTCTTTGTACGGTGGACCTGGGAACCCTGAAGACCCGTGACACCACACGGTAGGACAGAGCGTGGGCCAGCCAGTACACGTAGATCAGGACCTCCAGCCACGGCCCTGTTCCCTCTTTAGCAGCTCACGCAGGGCCCACATAACCTTCTTGCTCAACCTTAAGTCCTGAATGAGTTCTGACTCCACATCCAACCATAAGCACAGGATGGGAACATTCCTGTCCAACCTGTCCACGCTTATGGGACAGCCACTCTGGAACACAATAGATAACAATTTAGACATAAAAGTGGGCATAGAAAAGAAAAAGACCGCTTTAACTGTGATGTAAGCATCATGAAAAAATTTTGAAATGACCTTTTTTATATCCAATGACAACTCTTTTGAATTAAATTCCTTATGAACTAAGGTTTTTGGGTCGTACAGGGAAGTTTGGTGACGATATTATGTCAGCTTAAGGGTCAGGTGGACTGTTCTTGTGTTTGTTTACTTTTCGTCATGTCACACATTCAAAACCCCTACTATATGTCATAAAATGGCATTAAGATACTAATAAGTAGATTGCCATTTATGTCTACACAAACATAGGGTATTATGTGAACGTGCATTGTATGTTAACTCTTACTGTATTTGACCGAACGGGTCATTTTTTTTAATGAGTGTACGTACCTTGTAAAGATGAATCAGCACTACATAGCGCCGAAGCTGTCTTCAGTATAGCACATTTCTCCTCCGTTGATTGGAGACACGGAAAAGATGATGAGCTTTCAGGCAATCGGTAATAACACAGCTGTAGCGGGCATTTTTAACGTTGCACGAACTCTCCAACTGACACACTACGTTGAGACCCGAGTTGTTTACATGTGACGTAGGCCTATACGTCACTAAGGTCTACAGCCAATTAATATTACCGCCATCTCCTGGACAGGGGTGGAACCTTGCAAGTCTTGTCCAAACCTTTTCCACTTTGCACTCCACTCGATGAGGGCACTCCTCTATCGAGGGACCTCACTGGAGGGTTCTCGGGGCCGAGTGAGAGAAATGGGATTGGGCCTTAGGCTGAGTCCCATTCTTCGCACTTTCACTCGCTATGTGCCCTAGTCACTCGGTTTGCGCGTTCACGTGAAAATGGGGTGTGTCCCGATACTCTCAAGACCGAGGCAGAAGTGCCCTCAAACCATGTCGTAGCCACTTCAAGACCGAGGGGGCTCTCGACCTCACTTGGCGGCGAAGTGACTACCCAGAAGGCTTTGCGAATTCTCAATATCAACAAACATGCCCGGAAAGGAACCGCACAAATGTAAGTAGTTTTCCACAACCACGCATGTATTTGCAACAAAATGTATTGAGATATCTTAGTTAGACGTAAATGCAATAGAAAATCGTATTTTCGCGTTAAAACACGAACATTGCAAAATCGCTACTTTACGAAGTGCACTAATCTACCAAGGGAGCTGGCAAAAAAAAAATCTTCACGCTACAAACTTTAAAGTAGGATAACTGGGCAGAAAATCACGGTTCAGCCCATCCCTGTTTTTATCTTAAACGAGTCGTCCTTTTACATCTACTGTACATGGCCAGTCGCTAAAGGAGCATAGTCAGAATACCGTTCTGGACATAAGCGCTTGTTTACTGCACACAATTTCGGGTGTCGTGTTTTATTTACAATATGATTCTTTCATGTGAGATCAGAATGCATTAGTTTTCATCATGCATTATGAGTAATGTCTCCGAATTTCACGTGGAAATACAGTTGAAACAAACTACTATCACATAGTCCACTGCCTTCTCTGTAAACACATATTAAGTAAACTAATTACCTTCTCAAAATGTTGTCCAAATGTGGAGACAATTCTAAAGCATATGTGATGCTGGCCAATAGAAGGCTCATACAGCCATAAGAATAACATGTCAATTTTGTGTATCTATTCACTATCAAATAATTATCCAGAACACATCCTATAATTTCCTGTCTCACATCAACTTGCTGAGCATCCTATACTCAGTTGTTTTTGTACAATACATCAGCATTAAGTAATTCTTGTTTTTTCCACCCAACCTAAAGGCCACTGTAGAACGTCCCGTGGAAGAGCTGGTCACCATCACAGCTACCACGCCATCCACACCACCGGGCACGTCGTTGGCACCTTCTAATCCGGCGCCAAACCCCAAATCACCCAGAAAAAAAAGGAAGCACGATACACTCCTTGACTTTTTGAAAGCGGAGTCTGCCGGAGTGAGGAAAAGGCTCGAAGAAACTGTGGCCAAAACTGAGCGGTTCCCGTCCTTTTTGGGAAGCTCGTGGACAAATTTCCAGAACAGTGACATCTCTGCAATGTTTCCCTTTGTTTTATAAAAGGATAATATTGTTTTTTTTATTAAGAACTCAATGAAGTTCCAGTTTGTGTTTTCCAGCTTCATGGAAGTATTGGTATATTTTTGTTAAAATTTGTGACACATTATTTACTATTATGTATTTTGGCCCAATGTGAGTTTGTTTTTCTGAAAGTAAACTATTATTTAAGCTGGAGTGATTTGTAGTTGTTTTCTGTCCAACAGTCACATAGTTCACACACAGTATCTCACATCATTATGAAATAAACCACCAAGGTGTTACTCAAAATGAAGATGTTTATTGAATAGTAATGCAGAAAAGCACATAATGCAAATGTGGGTCTGACTTAAAGAGCCTAAATATGGCTTTTGGGCAATTTATTCCATATTAACTGTGGACAATTCTTTGTACGGTGGACCTGGGAACCCTGAAGACCCGTGACACCACACGGTAGGACAGAGCGTGGACCAGCCAGTACACGTAGATCAAGACCTCCAGCCATGGCCCTGTTCCCTCTTTAGCAGCTCCTGCAGGGCCCACATAACCTTCTTGCTCAACCTTAAGTCCTGAATGAGTTCTGACTCCACATCCAACCATAAGCACAGGATGGGAACATTCCTGTCCAACCTGTCCACGCTTATGGGACAGCCACTCTGGAACACAATAGATAACAATTTAGACATAAAAGTGGGCATAGAAAAGAAAAAGACCGCTTTAACTGTGATGTAAGCATCATGAAAAAATGTTGAAATGACCTTTTTTATATCCAATGACAACTCTTTTGAATTAAATTCCTTATGAACTAAGGTTTTTGGGTCGTACAGGGAAGTTTGGTGACGATATTATGTCAGCTTAAGGGTCAGGTGGACTGTTCTTGTGTTTGTTTACTTTTCGTCATGTCACACATTCAAAACCCCTACTATATGTCATAAAATGGCATTAAGATACTAATAAGTAGATTGCCATTTATGTCTACACAAACATAGGGTATTATGTGAACGTGCATTGTATGTTAACTCTTACTGTATTTGACCGAACGGGTCATTTTTTTTAATGAGTGTACGTACCTTGTAAAGATGAATCAGCACTACATAGGGCCGAAGCTGTCTTCAGTATAGCACATTTCTCCTCCGTTGATTGGAGACACGGAAAAGATGATGAGCTTTCAGGCAATCGGTAATAACACAGCTGTAGCGGGCATTTTTAACGTTGCACGAACTCTCCAACTGACACACTACGTTGAGACTCGAGTTGTTTACATGTGACGTAGGCCTATACGTCACTAAGGTCTACAGCCAATTAATATTACCGCCATCTCCTGGACAGGGGTGGAACCTTGCAAGTCTTGTCCAAACCTTTTCCGCTTTGCACTTCACTCGCTGAGGGCACTCCTCTTCGAGGGACCTCACTGGAGGGTCCTCAGGGCCGAGTGAGAGAAATGGGATTGGGCCTTAGTGACTTGGACTCGAGTCGACTCGAGTCGCTGTTTTTATGACTTGTGACTTGACTTGGACTTGGCAATCTAAGACTCGGGACTTGACTTGACTTGAGCCACGATGACTTGAATGACTTGCGTGTTCATATATATATATATATTTCATTATTTAAATAATGTTGACAATTACAGTACGGGATGCGGGCTGAGAAACGCTCTCATGTCACGCCCACTCTGCCCATGCGCCACACACCTCCACGGCAACCACCTGAAGTCAGCATGTCTGCTCCGAGGGTAGTAACTTTTGGCTTCAAAAACTTCTGTGAAGAAGGTAAACGGCGAACAGCGCAGTGCAAATTTTGCAACGGGAAAATTTCGGACAGCCAGACCACCACCTCAAATTTCATCCGACATTTGAAGAGCCATTCTGCCCAGTAAGTGTTTGTCAGTGTTAATATCTGTTTGTCAATGTGTTAATATCTGGTGAGTTGGATGTTGGCTAATGTCTGTGAATATTGTCATTCACCCAGGTCATTTTATCCATACAGTTTAGTTGTAGGCAACTGGACTTCTAATTTGAGCTTGAGGAACTTCCATGAGGAACATCTACAGCTCAATCTCTAAAAAGTCCAGTTGCTTACTCTTTGGTTGTTAGCTAAGAGTGAGCGGCAGGGCGATTTAGCCGCTGCACAGGGGGGTTTCAGTTTATCATTGTGACATTCTTATGCAGAGACGAGAGGTTATCGTAACCTGCGTCAATGATGCTTCATTCATTTACTTTTATAAACATTGCAGTATGTTTGAGTAAAACGAATGCATTTGTGCTCATAGTGCCTCGTCTATCCTACAACGGGTAACGCAAAAGACAAGCCAGGCATATTGAGCTAGGAGCTACGGATAAACGGGCTGTCTAATTGAGAAAATAGGGTAGGCTAAGCGGTGAAGTTGAGAAGGACACGTGCACTGTACATGATCAAAAATCAGGGATGTGATTTGACCAAAGTGAAATTATCTGAATATTAGGCGGGGGTCTGGGGGCCGCGGGCACCCAGCTAGGTCCAGGGCAGTGCCCTGGTGGGGGGAGAAGTGGGGCGAAGCCCCCCGGAGGTCATGGGTTTTCCGTGTTTTTAAGTACTTTCAATGCACTCAGATGACAAAGAAATAGACAAAACAACAGCATACATTTTCAATGTATTTTGAACTATCCCATATAAAATTACAGTTTAAGTCAACTCAAAATCAGTCACATTAAAAAACATTGGACTGCCTTTGCTATTAAAAACTATCACTGAGAATATCATCATATCTAACTCATGTGATTACTAAGTTAACACATAAATCATGTTGAAGAGTTCAAATTTCATGAACAAATAATTGTATCATGACCAAATGAAAAGTAACTCATATTAGAACATACCATAAATGTCTTTGTTATAGAAGAAGATGTTATCTATAAATGAAAGTACTGTAGTGGGTTGTACATAATTCACCCACGGAACCATTGTTTAGTTAGCGAGTTCCTAGGGGGACTCTTAATTCGGCCGGTTCTAGCCACTCTCGTGTTTGTTTTGTTATCGCCAGTTTAAATGTCATTAAAGCAGCTTTCGTTGGCACCTTTGTTTGACACTCCGCTTACGACTCCCGTCTCTGCTCGCTACATTGGATCACGTCGGGGTCACCAACATTTGTAGATAATTCCTTCTCTAACCAGTCCGATCGAAACTTGTTTTTTTACGATCTTAGCAATTTCTTTAACTCGCGGAGCATCTTTGCGTTCGATCTCGGACATCTTTCTTTAAACACTCGGCAAAAACGTGTGAGAAATGAACAATGGCATACTCCTACGCCTTTATAAGGAGCGCGTTTATTGGTCAACACGGAGACTTCAACCAATCGCAAGTACGTTTCATTTCAGTTACGGAAACACTAAAATGGAACGCTGTCGAGACGAAATCGTTTTTTTTACCATTTAAAAGAATCGGAAATTTTAAAATTTTATTTTTGGAGCGAAAGCGGAATTCCGCGAATTAGCGGAAAAATCACATCCCTGAAAAATGTGTCTTTGCCTTAATGTTATAGTCTCAATCTGCATATAATTTGGAAGTGTTGGCAAAAGGGCACCTTCCACGATTGGGGAGAGTGTGGGGTTGGCGGCAGCTGCAGGGGGATCCGCTCTTTTTCACAGGCATGCTGATCGTACATAGTCAAGTCAAAGTCAGTTTTATTTGCCAGTTCCTTCAAATGTACTTGACATAAAACGGAATCGAAATTACGTTCCACACTGTCCTATGCGTAGACATTGACAACAATAAAGTGCAATAAAAGTGCAACAATAAAGCCTGGCTATCGCGACTATTAATAAACTGTGATAAACGTGTGATAAACTCATCACACGAGTTTAGTCTGGCCAACCATCCGAGAGGCTGCGTTGATCAAATGCCTCTGTGTACTACTGGACTATGCTACAACCAATCAGACTACAACGTCATCACGCTAAAACCGCCTCAATCGTGCAGGCTAGATCAAAAGTTATGCCAGTAGTCTCCAAATCAAATAGTGACAATAATGTTAATCCAATCTTATAATTAAGACCACTAAGTCGACAATTATGGAAGTTTTTTTTGTAGTTTTTTTTTAGTAACTTTTTAGTATAAAAATAAATATTAGCTCATTATTTTCTTTAAAAAATGTGATTTCATGGTTGGAAATGTTAAATAAATTGTTTTATTTATTAACTATCACATGGTTAAGATATACCAGCTTTATGAGCATAAAAAAGTAAAAAAATGTGGTAAAAGCTTCAGTTACAGTTGATTTGATATTAAGTAATATCATCCAGAAGATAGATAAAAAAAAATACAGAAAGTTTCAAACAACTGTTTTTTTAACCATATGTCATGATTTCATGTCTGCCCAACCATACAGGACATCTCATTCTTGTTTTTGCATCTGCTTCACAGATATGCAGAGTATGAAAGGACAAGAAACGCCTGCACTGATACTACACAGCCTGCAATATCACAGTTCATCCAGTCTCGTCCTCTGGAAGCATATTCAGCAAATCATCCCAAACAGAAGTCCATAACCAATGCTATTGTTACAGATCTTGTGATTGGATGTAGCATGCCCCTTTCAATGACGGAAAATAAACATTTCAGGCACTTCATGTCTGTGGTCGACTCCAAATACCAGCCTATCTGCCGCAGAACAATAACTTCAACAATAGAATCACTTGTTGCAGACATGCAAGAAAAGATCAAAGTGATTCTTGCTGGTGTAGACCATGTGTCGGTTACCATAGACATTTGGTCAGATAGGAGGATGCGCGGCTTTTTGGGAGTCACTGGCCATGTCTTAACAACCTCAGAAGGAGTCATGCTGAAGTCATACCTGCTGGCATGCAGCAGATTCAAGGGATCTCACACAGGAGAGCGCATTGCTGAAGCCTTTGATTCCCTGTGTGAGGATTATGGCATTCGGAAAAAACTCGACTTCATAATCTGTGATAATGCTGCGAATATGAAGCGAGCATTTTCAGTCTGTTTTCCGAAGGATCAAGATGACGAAGTAACCGATGATGACAATCTGGATGATGAAGAATTGTGGGAAGACCTCTCCAGAGGTGACTGGGAGACTGTGGACCGCACAATCAACAGAGGAAGCCCTAAACGTCAGCAATGCTTTGCGCATACTCTGCAGTTAGCTGTTGGTGATGGTCTCAAGGATGCACGGATCATGAACAGTTCCTTTGCAAAATGCTCCAAGCTTAGCTCTCTCTTGCATACATCCAGCACCTTTAAAGATGCGTTTGAGGAGAAGTTTGATCAGCGAGGGATACCCGCTGCTGTAAACACACGGTGGAATTCAACTTTCCGACAAGTCAAGGCAGTGCTCTCATTCAGTCACCAGGACTTGTGCAGTGTTGTTCAGAACACGGGACACAGTGAGCTGGTCTTCTCAATTAGGGAGTGGAACTTGATGAAGGAACTTTGTGATGTGCTACAGCCATTTGCAGAGGCCACTGATCTTACTCAGGGAGAGAAGATTGTGACGATTAGCTCTGTCCTCCCCTGTGTATTGTCTCTTAACCACCACTTGGAAAGACTCAAGCCGCAAGTGCGCTTCCTGGGAAGCATGATCCATAGCCTGCAATTCTCTTTGAAGAAACGGTTCCGGGGAATCTTCGTTAATGTGAAGATGTTGTCAGCTGCATCAGGGGAAGAGCTGCCATTTGCAGACCCAGTCTACATCAGGTCAGCTGTCCTGGACCCGGCTTTCTCCATGATGTGGCTTCAGCATGATGTGCTTGTCACCGATGATGTCAAGAATAACATTGTTGACATGGTAAAAGGTCAGTGGATTTTTTTTTTTTAACGTGATGTACACTTAGGCGTGTCACCATTATCAAATTATGGAAATGTAATTCAAAACAGTTATATGAGTATTATAATCCATTTTAGAGATGATTTTGCAAGCGTATCAAACTGTGGATGTTCAATTTTGAATAATGCTCATGAGATCTTACGCTTGCCCTTTTTTTTCTTTGTTTTAATTAGATCTGATTCTACGTGAGGTGCAACCTCACACAACATCCCAGAGTCCTGAATTCCTAGAGGAGGAAAGCGAAAGCCAGCAAGAAGACAGCACTGGCCTATTCTCAGGCTACAAAAAACGCCGCAAGCAGGACCCAACCACCAACCCAGAGACACAACTAAATAACTATTTTTCTCTTTGTTGTGGGCAGCCTTGTCTGTCCTTCTGGGACGCAAACAGGGCTGTCCTCCCTGCCCTTTTTCCTGTTGCAATGAAAGCTTTGTCAGTGCCAGCCTCAAGTTCCCCAGTGGAAAGAGTCTTCAGCCATGGTGGAATCATTATGAGACCCCATCGAGCTCGGCTTGCAGATAAGACCCTGTCTAATCTTCTATTTTGCAAATGCAATACCTTGTAAAAAGGGAATGACTGATGGATATACAGTGACTGAGTGAGTGAGTTAATTTGTGTCATTGTGAGTGAGTGAGTGAGTGAGTGAGTGAGTGAGTGAGTGAGTGAGTGAGTGAGTGAGTGAGTGAGTGAGTGAGTGAGAGTGTGTGAGTGTGTGTGAGTGTGTGAGTGAGAGAGAGAGGAGAAATGTAACAAAGTTTAATAATAATAAGCTATTTGTTTTAGCTGTTATTTGTTTCCTCATAAAAAGGGATTGACTTATGGATATACTGTTTGAGTGAGTGACAGAAAGCGTGTGAGAGAGAAATCTGCAAAGAAAAGAGCAAGAGAAATGTGACAGTTTAATCCTCTGTAAGTTAGTATTTGTTTTAGCTGTTATTGTTACTTTGTAAAAGTAAAAAAAAAGTAAAAGTTTGGGTTTCGATCTACAGATCACTTTTTCTGTCAATAAATACCAAATACTGACGATATCACTGTTTGTTTGAGTCTATGATGTATTTTACTGAACATGAGTATTTAGGATACAAATATTTTATTACAGGTTAGGCACATTAGCCAAGGATGATTACTTGATTTCTTATATATTGCCTTTCACTTTATTAAGATCAGATTCTGAAGCTAAAATTACAACAGTACGCCAAAGGTGACTTGACTTGGACTTGACTTGACCTATTACAGGACTTGACTTGACTTGACTTGACACAGCCTGTGACTTGACTTGACTTGACTTGCCCAAGAAAAAAATACTTGGGACTTACTTGAGACTTGCACATGTGTGACTTGGTCCCATGTCTGGTTTCGGGAACCCGGTCGTCCATTACCAGGCAACCGTGAAACGGCGCCTTTGTTTTTTTGCGCGAGGGGATGCTTTTATCTCTTTCGTGTTGCTAACGCGGATTTTGTACATTTCAACTGGTTTCATCACGTGCCGTCCTCATTAGCACGCGTGTCGAGCAGGACTGCGGGAAAGCGACAACTAATGGAGGCCAATTGGAGGCGTTTGCAACATTTTTACCCATCACACACATGAAATACGAGCTTGAGCGTACAATAGTCTCAATTATCAATTTACATCAGCAAAATTTTCTTTCATTCAATGAGGTTTTTGAGTTTTCCCTTGTGTAGGTTTTAGATCAGGGGATGGTGTCATAATAGTCTGTAGTTTGCAATAGTCTGTGGTCTGTGCAGCCCTTTGAGACTCCTTGAGAAATAAGGGCTATACAATTAAACATGACTTGTTTTTTTAGTTTTTCCTTGCCCTCATGTTGGTTTTAGATCAGGGGATGGTGTCATAATAGTCTGTAGTTTGCAATAGTCTGTGGTCTGTGCAGCCCTTTGAGACTCCTTGAGAATTAAGGGCTATACAATTAAACATGACTTGACTTGTTTTTTTAGTTTTTCCTTGCCCTCATGTTGGTTTTAGATCAGGGGATGGTGTCACAATAGTCTGTAGTTTGCAATAGTCTGTGGTCTGTGCAGCCCTTTGAGACTCCTTGTGATTAAGGGTGTCACAAATAAAGACGACTTGACTTGATTTGTTTTTTAGTTTTTCCTTGCCCTCATGTCGGTTTTAGATCAGGGGATGGTGTCACAATAGTCTGTAGTCTGTGGTCTGTGCAGCCCCTTGAGACTCCTTGAGAAATAAGGGCTATACAATTAAACATGACTTGTTTTTTGAGTTTTTCCTTGCCCTCATGTTGGTTTTAGATCAGGGGATGGTGTCATAATAGTCTGTAGTTTGCAATAGTCTGTGGTCTGTGCAGCCCTTTGAGACTCCTTGTGATTAAGGGTGTCACAAATAAAGACGACTTGACTTGATTTGTTTGATAGTTTTTCCTTGCCCTCATGTCGGTTTTAGATCAGGGGATGGTGTCACAATAGTCTGTAGTTTGCAATAGTCTGTGGTCTGTGCAGCCCTTTGAGACTCCTTGAGAAATAAGGGCTATACAATTAAACATGACTTGACATGTTTTTGAGTTTTTCCTTGCCCTCATGTTGGTTTTAGATCGGGATGGTGTCATAATAGTCTGTAGTTTGCATTAGTCTGTGCAGCCCTTTGAGACTCCTCTTGATTAAGGAGTCACAAATAAACATGACTTGACTTCAGGGGTCACCAATGTGGTTTTTGTGGCCACCAAGTTGCTCCCTAGAAACACCCGAGTTAGCCCACCGTCGGTTCAAATAGCTCAGCAGTGATGAACCATTGTGATTTTCTAGGAAATTGGATTTCTAACAGTGATGTGTGATGGACTGAGCCTATTTTCACACCACTTCTGAGAATGACAACCTGGTTATGAGATCATTAATAACACAGTGAAGACCATATTGCTATTTTCCCCTCTAGATGTCGCTGTACTCTCTCGTGCCTTGAAAAATGAGTGCTAAAAGAGCAGCGGAAGAGGATAAAATGCGAAACTTTACTCGTGACCAACTTTACTTTACTTAAAAAAAAAAAAGAGAAATATGAAAATAAAACGGAAAACTAAAAAGGAGAAAAAAAGGATTTCATTTTCATTTCATATGCTGTTCATTTAGAAATGCAACTCGAACCGGTAGCATTTTGCGCTAATCAGTTCCAATAAAAGTAGCACCCAGATTTAACGCGGCTGGTGACCCCTGATCTAATATGATGTCGAGAATTTTGTATCTTGGATGTTGCCGAAATGGCAAAGGTGCAATTTTCTGTGTCATCAAAGTGTGAAATGTTATTGCCTTACACCGAGGAAAACCGTGATAAATATTTACGAAGCGCGGCATCGCTGCTATAAAAGTCTGAACGTTAGTGCTGCATCTTGGAGAAAAGTCGGAATTTGAGATTTGCAGTAATGAAGCACTGATTGAGTCACTTAGGACGAGGAACTGCGCCCCTCAAGTACCGTAAATTCTGGACTATAGAGCGCACCTGATTATAAGCCGCACCCACCACTTTTTAGGTGAATTGCCAATTTTGTTCTTACACAAGCCGCACCCATGTACAAACCGCATGCGCCCACGTCAAACTCATGACACAATCATAAGTTAAACCAGGACAGACTTTGAGTTCCGCAATTGTAACTTCACAGTTAGTATACAATCTTGATACCAGAGAAAGTAATCCAAGGAAACAAAATGTATATTTCCAAAGTTAACGGTGGGAAAAATATATATCCACTATTGTCCGCTGCGACAACAGACAGATCTACCGGTAACTCAGCTTTACTACATTTCCCATCAGGCCGCGTTTGCTCCACCCCTTCTTTTTGATTCGTCCGTAGAACACATAACAGAATAAATCTCTAAAATAAATAATGTCTTCCTCATTATCGGAACGTACCTTGACTTTACAGACAATGTATGCTTTAACTTAGAGGTTGCAGCTTTCTTAGCGCACATATTCTACTGGTCTTAATCTTACCTTTTATGCTCCAGCGCCGCTGGTGGCCGTTAGAAAAATTCCATAAATTGGCCGCTTCACTGAATAAGCCGCAGGGCTGAATATTTGGGAAAAAAGTAGCGGCTTATAGTCCGGAATTTACGGCAGCTTTATTTCCATCTGAGGAAACTAATGTATTGCATGGTGTAGTGACATATAGCATAAAATTGTGGCAAAGTATTGTAAAGTATCCTATAGTATATGTAGGGTAAATAATCCCATCACAGCAATCCTATCCCCTTTTATGTTTGGCCGTGGACCCGAAAGACACATCCTGACCTCCAAGACCCTTCCCCTTTTCCTCTTCAAAGACTCTTCTTGTTCTACTGGATTATCGGACTACGTACGCCATTGTTTGGTCAGGACCACTTTTCCCCCTCTTATTCTTCTTTCCACCCAGAAGGACTAAACATTCTCATTCCACGCCAGTTTAAAGAACTCAGAAATTTGGGATGGGTGGAATGACTGCCCCCTGATGGACAGTTCCCGGACATAACCAGGTCTAATCACAGGACCAGAAATGTTCAGTTGGTTACTCTACCTACCTACCTAGCCATCCCTGCTTTTTACCCTCTACTTTTTTCCACACGACAAATTGCTCCTAAAAACGTTTTTTTGAACACCGTACTGATGTTTCTATCCCTCTCTCTCTCTCTCTGTCTCTGTCTCTCTGTCTCTCTGTCTCTGTCTCTGTCTCTCGCTCTCCATCTATCTATCTATCTATCTATCTATCTATCTATCTATCTATCTTTTTCTTTTTCTTTTTCTTTTTCTTTTTTTTTTCTCTTTCTCTTTCTCTTTCTCTTTCTCTCTTTTTCTCTTTTTCTCTTTTTCTCTTTTTCTCTCTCTCTTGCTCTCTTTCTCTCTCTTGCTCTCTTTCTCTCTCTTGCTCTCTTTCTCTCTCTTGCTCTCTTTCTCTCTCTCTCTCTTTTTCTCTCTTTCTCTTTTTCTCTCTTTCTCTTTTTCTCTCTTTCTCTCTTTCTCTTTTTCTCTCTTTCTCTTTCTTTCTTTATTTCTTTCTCTCTTTCTTTCTCTCTTTCTCTCTTTCTCTTTTTCTTTCTCTCTCTTTTTCTTTCTCTCTCTTTTTCTTTCTCTCTCTTTTTCTTTCTCTCTCTTTTTCTCTCTTTTTCTTTCTCTCTCTTTTTCTCTCTCTTTTTCTCTCTCTTTTTCTCTCTCTTTCTTTTTCTCTCTCTTTCTCTCTCTCTCTCTCTCTCTCTCTCTCTCTCTCTCTTTTTCTCTCTCTCTCTCTCTTTCTCTCTCTCTTTCTCTTTCTCTCTCTCTCTCTCTCTCTCTCTCTCTATTTCCTAATTACCTATCTTAGTCATATCCCTCAAGAGAGGTGACCGACAGCAAGACAAACACATACAAAAACAAAGAAAACAAAAAAGGGAAAGAAATGGCAAAAACCACACGCAAAAAATTTTGGACCATGGTCAACCCAAACAAGTTAGGTACCTCGGCACCTAAGTTGGTCATGCTTTTGTCCCTCCAGATGAAACGGGACACCAGAAAGCGGCCATGTCACTCAGGTCAGGGTGACACAACACTCTTTTGTTCACCAGGGCCCGACAGCTTTCACTGGTTTACCCCTGCCGCATCATACGGTTGAACACTCTATAGATGTTTTAAATATGCAAATTAATTATTAAATATTTTTGATTTTATGTTCGTGAATAGTGTAATATGATATGCAAACGATTTTAATGTTGTCTTGTAAAGGTCCCGTTTGAAGGAAAATGAGGCAAAGGACACATTTTCTGGTACTCTTGAGCGCTTTTAGCCCAACTCATGATAATTTGCCCCCTTTCCTAAAATGATCCCCAAGTTAGCTCATCCTCCCTCCTGCTCTAATTAGCATCTGTCTAATTAAGTGTTTTGTTGGGGCTGTTTATCGCTCGGGAGGAGTTTGCTGTTGCACAATCTAGGCCACAGACTTGAAAGAATGAAAATTTGAGAGTCGCCAGAGCGTGCCAGGCGAGCGGCGCATCCGCCGGATGTTTTCGGGCTCTGTTGGGATGTCGGGGTTTGTTTGTTAGTTTTTTTTTCTTTCAGTGTTTCATTTTGCACTGTTCACCCGCCTTGAAAAGAAGCGATTCTTCGAATTTCAATGGTTTCCAAGGTTTGTACAAAGAGTCATCAACACAGCCTAGCAAATCATTTGCTGCTCTCTGCTGCCTAGTCTGGAGAACATTGCCTGATGTTATTACCAGGGTTCTTACGGTTGTTTGAGATCCTGGAAATGCTTGAATTTTATTGTTGGGTTTGGATTGAAAAGCGCTTGAATTCTGGATGACATGCGTGTAAATTATTGAAATTGTTGCCATGCCTCTCAAAAAACGAGGCCGGCACAGCTCTCTGGGGGCTGTCTTTTGCCGTTGCGTGTCTTCTCTCAGGATTAACCACAGCAAGCATGACTTTGTACGGCATTGTCCTTTGAAGCATCATCTCCCCCTAGAGGACAGGTGCATGCTACACCCTAAACAGCGCACTATGAAATTTACAAAAAATGCAAAAAATAATTGTAGCGTGTCCAAGTGGTCAATTGTAACGGGAAGAACTATGTATGTTACGTATTTGTTAAAGTCAATCATTATTAAGACTATTTCGTGGCCATATTTACACAAATAAAATACATATATATTGTTAAAATCTAATCATACCAAGAGCACATTTCACTCACGTCCTCCATGATGTTGAAGAAGGAGGGAAAGAGACCCCGCCCACAACGTGGGCGTGATTTATTATACTTCAGGGAGAAACAGTACACATGAGCATTTCACAATAAAAGAATATAAGATTGATAAACGTACAAGAGATGCAATTAGACTGATTATTGAAACGTTACTTCATGTGTGTGTGTGTGAAAGATTGTTTTTATATTTTGGAATGTAAAAGCAAGTTATATTCACACAGTGAATTCTGAGAAATTTTACAACCAAAACGACCAACCTATCAGTATTACGGATATGTTTACACAATAACTGTGAGATTTAAACACATATTTCTTGATAAATGTACATGCAAGATGAAAAATCACATTTATAAATCGTAGTTGTATTTGTATCTAAGCAAAATACATGATTAACACCTGATTTATCTGGGTGGTACTTCAAATATTTTATTAAATTGGCTTTGAAAATCCTTAAAAGTGCATGAATCTGGCCAAAAGGTGTTCGAACCGTGTATTGTAGACCTCTCCCACCAGACCATCCACCCCCCCCCCCTTCTGAGAGACACTACAGGACTATCAAAATAATGACTAACAGGCTAAAAGACCACCCTAAACTAACCCACAGAGTTGTGTTATTATATATTTTGCCTATGTATAACAAAATTCTATACGTATTGTTTCTTTTTAAATTACCGTAAATTCCGGACTATAAGCCGCTACTTTTTTCCCTAACTTTCAACCCTACGGCTTATTCAGTGATGCGGCCAATTTATGTAATATTTCTAACGGCCGCCAGCGACGCTCGAGTGTTGCTACCATTAACTGCCCTGTCACAGCTATATTATTGTTATTAAAGCTTTGTAAACTCTCTCGGTATACCAGCTTTCTTTGTAAATATGTGTAACCCATGTATAATATGTATTTGCAACTGTATATTTTTGTAATGTATTTATTTGTATTTATTTTAGACACTTATTCTGATATGTTTTGCACGGGTGAACGAAAAAGGAGGGGTGGAACAAACGCGGGGTGCCGAATTTAAGTGGGGACCGCTAAAGGCAAGTTGGTTAAAGAAAAACGAGTTGCGTGAGTAAATGTGTTCATCTGATATATTTTTCCCATTTTAACTTTGGAAATATACACTTTTTTCCTTGGATTACTTTCAACGGGACCCGGACTCTGCAGGTCTGCGTCAAACCTTAGGTACCGGTATCATTTTCTGTTCTTTTTGCCGACTGTGATATTTGGACTGTGGACTTTAACGAAGGACATTTAGTTTCAATCGCGGGACTTGACGTCGGGTTTGGGTTAATTTTGTGTTACATGTTTAAATGTGGGCGCATGCGGCTTATATACAGGTGCGGCTTGTGTATGTACAAAATCGGTTTTCCTCTTAAAATGTGGTGGGTGCGGCTTATAATCAGGTGCGCTCTATAGTCCGGAATATCACGGTATTTTTGCAAAATGTTGCTGCAAATGTATTTCCACTTTTTCAACTCGCCCCCGTCCGCGGGTGTTAAAGCCCAGCCCGAGTCCGACAAATTGACTTGATTTGAGGGGGCGAGCCCGAAACAAACCCGAATTTCCATATTCCGTTTGTGAGGACTCGGGAGGAGGAAGGCAACCCCTGAATGTCCTTTAATCACAAAACCTCATGCCCATTTGCTACCGGATAATTCAATCGCTTTAAATAATTGAATTAATGCATCGTATTCAACGCTGTGGAGTCCAGATGGGGGATATGGAGAGAAAGGGGGGGGGGGGGGGGGGGTGTAGAATGCCATTCCAAAGTTGGTTAGTTTACAAAGGCGATTACCGTATTTTCCGCAGTATAAGGCGCACCGGGTTATAGGGCGCACCCCGAAAAAATAGTTTTTGGTCCTATTTTTGACATACATAAGACACACCGGATTATAAGGCGCTACAATGGGAACGTGGACAAAACAGTCAGATAGTTCAGTCCAACTTATTACCCCCTTAACATTCCGAAAGCTTGCAAAGACGCAAATACGTGTCGAGAACACGTGCGGATGCGGTGTCCGTAAGATGTCACTCAAATGCATCGTTCCATCATTCGGAAGGTTAAAGTCTTGGGATTCAAGAAATGATAACCATTCCTTAGTATCTATTTTCTTTTTCGCTCGCAACTTTACTGTGCATATGACAATAAACACTTGGAATTGAGTTGAATTTAAAAATAGACACTCCATTCCATCCATTATCTGCACCGCTTATCACAGAAACATCGAGTTCAGTCTGAAACAAGATACAGGGACAATATAAAACCCGGAATAGCTCACCGAAGTCGTTGTGTTCATAATAATGTGCAGGCAATGTCCTCTTATATCCGTGAGGGTAGTAAATCCAGGAGAATACAATATTTACAAATACAGAATAGAAAAAAATGCTTTCTCTATGCCGTCAGCCACATGCTATACGCATTCATCTTTTTCGGCCAATTGCAGGCTTTGTTTCGCCGTTTAAGCCAATGGCAGCCTGTAAATGATAAAAAGGATGCGCCTCTTGACCTCCGAATAACTTTAGCCAAAAGTGATCGATTCAACTGATGATTGACACAT
Organism: Urocampus carinirostris; assembly: GCF_059441175.1. Taxonomy (NCBI): domain Eukaryota; kingdom Metazoa; phylum Chordata; class Actinopteri; order Syngnathiformes; family Syngnathidae; genus Urocampus; species Urocampus carinirostris. The sequence goes on along the minus strand of NC_142360.1, from coordinate 36,774,362 downwards.
CTTTTTCGGCCAATTGCAGGCTTTGTTTGCCGTTTAAGCCAATGGCAGCCTGTAAATGATAAAAAGGATCCTCCTCTTGACCTCCGAATAACTTTAGCCAATAGTGATCGATTCAAATGATGATTGACACATTGGTTAGCCAATGAAACGCCGGTAAATAAATCCCAGCATCCACCGCGTACTACTTGGCGTTCGGGGGAAAATCTAGTCGGCGGCTGCAAGTTAGTTGGAAAACTTTGCAACTTTAAAATTGATCCATAAATAAGGCGCACTGTATTATAAGCCGCATGGTCAGCTTTTGAAAAAAATAGAGGCTTTTAGGTGCGCCTTATAGTGCGGAAAATACGGTATTTCTTTTGTTTATGAGACTCTGGCGTCACGAATGAAACCCTTCTACCTATAGTATGGGAAACACTGTAGTCCGAAAAATGATTTTCACAGTTTCCCATGCACCACAGAAAATTTGCAATCTATATTTAGATGGTGAAAATCCATTTGGTTAAGATGGCGTCCGTCGATTAGCAGTTAAACAGGAAATGAAAGGAGCTAAAGGCCACGTATCTCGCCGCTAACATCTCCGCCATCGTCTCGTACTTCCTGCGAGCGTCTGGAGACGTTTCATATCTTTTCATTTTTGTCTTCCCCGTTTGTGTACTCTCGGTTCTTCTGCCGCTATGTGATTGATCGGAGCCTGCCGGTTTGCAGAGGGCACAAGGCTTACAGGGCTTAGCGAAAGTATTGCCCCCCCTAAGACCTTTTTGTCATATTGCCATATCTCAGACTTAAAGCTTTAACAAACAAAACCTTAACATATTTTCTAAGAATCTCATCTCATCTCATTAGCTGCACCGCTTATCCTCAGTAGGGTCGCAGGGGTGCTGGAGCCCATCCCAGCAATCATCGGGCAGTGGGCAGGGGACACCCTGAACTGGTTGCCAGCCAATCGCAGGGCACACGGGGACAGACAACTCGCTCGCTCATTTACACCTAGGGACAATTTGGACCAGCCAATCCACCTGAAATGCATGTCTTTGGAATGTGGGCGTCAAAGTCAATAAATGCTTTTATTGAGAAAGTAAGGTATATTTTTTAGACCCGCGAAGCTCTGAACCCGCAAAAGTGGAACCGCGAACTAGTGAGGTTCCACTGTATTACAATTATTTTCCAAGATATGGCATTTAGAAAAAGTCTGTCTTATCCTTGACTTCCTGAACTGTGACGTCATGTGAAGAATACAAGCACCCTAGCAAGCTTGTTCCTATATTGGTTACGTGTTAATTAGTCGAAAAGGAGTGTTTTAAGCCAAAGTTTTCAGGAGAAAGCATTGGCGTTGTCGCAGAAATGGTAGAACAAATGGCGAGCAGCTAAAATGGGGCAAAAATAACACAAAGACAGCTAACGGGCTAAACTAGCCGGGACACGTCAGGCAAGCCGGCTGCTAAAAACCTCGGCGGAAGAACGGGAGTCTGTCCGACCAAAAGCATGCAGTAAGCAGCCAGGATAACCGGGAGCCAATAACAGAAAAATGGCTACGGCAACAAACACAATCGCAGCCGTAAAGATACCAAATGTTACAGCAGGCTAGCCGGGTGATAAAAAAGGGATAACCGGGATCGATCAGCAGAAAAACAGGAGGCTGGCCCACCGAAAACATGCAGTAAGCAACCAGGCAACCCGGGAACCTACAATGAAAGACGGCCACTGTAACAAACACAAACCCAGCCGGGAATAAAAACAATGGGCACAGCAGGCTACCCAGTTAGCCCACTGCTAACGGGACTAACCTGGACCAAAGAAAACTGGAAACCTAAGGTTACCCGGATGCCACCGGTGAGCTATCTGGACAATATGGTACCAACTGCAAGATACGTGGTGAGAAACAAAGAAAAATCACAATCACCTACCTAAAAGGAGGCGAAGGCAAAAAAGGAAAACACGCTGTACACAGTGGCAGGTAAACTTACCACAGGAAGCTTTTGATCATCAAAGCTCAGACTAAACAGTCTAAAGTCCCCCAGCGACACGGTAAGCAAAGATTCAATTACTCCGAGCAGAAATGAGCTGTCTGCTACAATCGCCGTCTGTTTTCCAACGGGTCCGCCATTGTTGTAAGTCTTGCTTTTCATCCAGTGATGTCACAAAAAAACTCCCACCAGGTCTTCCCGTGTATTTAAACTTGTGTTACTTAATTTTAGCAGCACATTTCAGTTTTAAATGTCACGAAACGGAACGGGAAGCAGGAAGTAGGAACTCATTTGCGTAGATGTCCTGTCACTTTAATTGAGATAGAAAAGCTGTCCAAAACACAAACGGACCGGACCAAAAAACAAAACGAGTCAAACACAGGCAAAATTAAACAGACTAGTCATTTCCAGAATTAAACAGAACTTGCAACAAAGTCCAACAAGCACAACAAGTATAACCATGCATAAACAAGTTTTCAACAACGATCTGGAAAAGCGCAGTTCAAAAGAGTTTAAGTACCCACAGGAGTAATCAGAAAATGCCAGTCAGCCGGTGTCAAGGGGCGGTGCCGGCTGGGCGCCATGGCAACCGCGCAGAACCTGACATTAAAAGAGAACAAAACTGTTCCTCATCCTCCAAACGGTTCAGGAAGAGCATTCAATTTAACGAGGATGTCTTGGATTGGAATTTTAAAGGAACATTAAGCATGCGGTGTCAAACTGTTTCCTCAAATATTACAGTTTGAAATAAAATTGTCTCCTGTGGTCTCCAGGGCGGCAGTAGCTCAGGAGGTAGAGCGCTCGTCTTGGGATTAAGGGATCCCAGTTCGAATCCTGGCTCGTCCGTGTTACATGTCGAAGTGTCCTTGTCGAAGTGTCCTTGGGTAAGACACTGAACCCCTAATTCCCCCAATAAGCAGTCTTACATGGCTACGGCCGCTATTGGGAAATGTGAAGCACACTGTAAAGCGCTATATAAATGCATTTTATTTCATATCTTTTGTCCCTACTGTCAGGTTTAACCCAACAGATGTACAAAACCTATATACAAAAAAGACACAGAGAACGTGATATTTGATTTACTTGCAAGGAGAGATAGCCATAGTCTGCCCTAAGGCAGTCTACTGGATACTCTAAAATATTCTTATGCACCTTGCCTTTTTATTGTGTTCGGAAGGCCCTAATTTACATAAGGTCTCTTCTGCTAAAGGAAGGGGAAGTGACAAAACAAACAGTTGAGACCTGTTTATACGATAACATGTTATCTATAGCAAACAAAAACTAGGTGAGCCTGCGGTCAGAGAGGTCCCTTATCTTGCCGCAGATAAGGTGTCATCCTGTTTCCTCCTTCTTCAAACACAAGCAAGAAAGGCATATTGTATGCAAAGGGAATAATGCAACAGTAGAATAACATATTTACAGTTTAAAAACCATCACCTACTATATGAAAAATACTGAAAACAAACCAGGATAAAACATTATGAGTATGGGATGCAGCATCAATTTCTATTTAAATCTTCAATTCTACTTTGAAGCTCAAATGAAGTGCCCGGTCTGTGAAAATTCTAAAATGTAATTTACAAAATAAGAAGACCCAATCTGATCTGGTTGGATGTGACATACTTAAACGCCCGACTGAAAATATTCCATTTTAATCTTCACGGGTGGGTGAGAACCAACGGAGGGGTTGAGTATTCGGACGAGTATCGGTCAAAAATGAATGGGTATCAAATATCCCTCGCCCAATGAAAAGACTGTCAAATGCAGCAGCCCCCTTAATGAGGCTGGGGTCTCGCGTCGCCGCTTCTGCAGCCAACCTCGTTCAAAATCCATTTGACGCTAACGCGTGACGACGTCCAGAGCAAACGAAAATGCTCAATTTTTGGGTTTCGTTTTCACCCGAAAGTATCGAAAGGATGAATTATCGTGTAAATAAATGTGGACAGGCAGGAAAATTAACAAATTATTTTGGGTGTATAACTGCGAGGTGCGTGCCTCATACGTCTCAAAGAGGCCTGTTTAATATTGTTCGACGTCATCTAAGATGCTGGTCTTCTATTGTTATTCATTAAGATGGTGATATGATGGTGGCAGAACTCCTACCCACAATGGCTCCCTCTCTCTCTTCATTCAGTTCAAGTCAAGTCAAGTATATTTGTGACACCCTTAATCACAAGGGGTCTCAAAGGGGTGCACAGACCACAGACCATTGCAAACTCTGGACAATTACGACACCATGCCCTGATCTAAAACCTACATAAGGGCAAGGGAAAACTCAAAAACATGTCAAGTCAACTATATTTGTGAAGCCCTTAATCACAAGGAGTCTCAAAGGGCTGCACAGACCACAGATTATTGCAAACTACAGACTATTATGACACCATCCCCTGATCTAAAACCTACCTGAGGGCAAGGAAAAACTAAAAAACATGTCAAGTCAACTATATTTGTGAAGCCCTTAATCACAAGGGGTCTCAAAGGGCTGCACAGACCACAGATTATTGCAAACTATGGACAATTATGACACCATGCCCTGATCTAAAACCTACATAAGGGCAAGGGAAAACTCAAAAACATGTCAAGTCAACTATATTTGTGAAGTTAATCACAAGGAGTCTCAAAGGGCTGCACAGACCACAGACTATTGCAAACTACAGACTATTATGACACCATCCCCTGATCTAAAACCTACATGAGGGCAAGATAAAATAAAAAAACATGTCAAGTCAACTATATTTGTGAAGCCCTTAATCACAAGGGGTCTCAAAGGGCTGCACAGACCACAGATTATTGCAAACTATGGACAATTATGACACCATGCCCTGATCTAAAACCTACATAAGGGCAAGGGAAAACTCAAAAACATGTCAAGTCAACTATATTTGTGAAGTTAATCACAAGGAGTCTCAAAGGGCTGCACAGACCACAGACTATTGCAAACTACAGACTATTATGACACCATCCCCTGATCTAAAACCTACATGAGGGCAAGATAAAATAAAAAAACATGTCAAGTCAACTATATTTGTGAAGCCCTTAATCACAAGGGGCCTCAAAGGGCTCCACAGACCACAGACTATTGCAAACTATGGACAATTATGACACCATCCCCTGATCTAAAACCCTACATAAGGGCAAGGGAAAACACAAAAACATGTCAAGTCAACTATATTTGTGAAGCCCTTAATCACAAGGGGCCTCAAAGGGCTCCACAGACCACAGACTATTGCAAACTATGGACAATTATGACACCATCCCCTGATCTAAAACCTACATAAGGGCAAGGGAAAACACAAAAACATGTCAAGTCAACTATATTTGTGAAGCCCTTAATCACAAAGAGTCTCAAAGGGCTGCACAGACCACAGACTATTGCAAACTATTATTATTATTAAACCATCCCCTGATCTAAAACCGACATGTGGGCAAGGATCAGGGTTGGGTAGGTTTACACCAGCAGCCTGGTGTGCAGACATCTGGCAGGAGTCATGAGATAATGTTGATACAAGAAGTCACAAGTTGTTGACTGAGCGAGTCAGGGCCGGGAAAAACATTTTCGATTCCGAGAAAAACATCACGTGATCTTTTTGAACACAGTATAAAGCCCAGCGTCTCTTGGACGAATTTTGAAAGTGGCTTAAACGAATGATCGGATGCAATAAAGTATGTTCCCCTTTTCCCATATCGCTGTCTCTGCGTATATTTTGGGGCGACACCCAACGACGCCCTCTCCAAAATAAGTGGCGCCCAACTCGGAAAATCGAACCCAACCACATCCTCTCCAAAAGTGCATTTCCTACGGATTGTCAAATGGCGGCAAAAGCAGACATCATCGGATCATTTTTTTAAGAATCGCCAGACGAAAAGGTTAAAGACTATTTGGATTATTTCCTTTATTCTTTGTTTTCTTACATGATGTGCCTCTCGTTTTGAGGGGCTTGGAACGAATTAGCGCATTTACATTCAAAATGCGTCTCTACTTACAAAGTTTTCGGGTTATGGGTTGAATAAAATGACTAAATTTTGTGCAGGCTTGGGGAGTAACGGAATACATGGCACGGCAAAAATGATGTTGGCAAGCTGTTTGGATTGATTTTCATTTTGTTTCTGTCGCATTTTATGTTAGTTTTGCCGGAGATCAAAGACATTAAAGCCAGGAGAGAAAGCTTACCACGTGTTGTGAGTCATCATTTTATTCATATTTACTTTCTTTTGTCTTTTATTAGCATATTTGGTATTGGAGTCATCCATAAGTAACTGAAAGTAATCCAGTTAAAGTAACCCTACCCAACCCTGGTCAATCGTATAAAATCCTTTATAGTCAAATGTATAAAATCCTTCAAGGAGAATGTGTTACTTTTCAGATTTTTCAAAATCATTCATAAATTATTTATACTAATGTCCGTTTACAACTGCGCTTTGATTCTTAAAGAGGTACAGCACTATTTTGTTGCCATGTTTAATATCTGTATACAATTTCAATGTTATTATCTGGGGAAGCGGGGTTTTGGAATGCATTCGTTTTTATCCTCCACCATATGAATATTTCCCCTCAGACCAGATTCATTTCGTATCCCAGGGGTCTTCTACATGGGTCTCAGATGTTTCTTTCCTAACCCGGATTTGAATGGCACCCCCGCCCTCCCCCCATCATTTTCCACTATGTAATCCAGCCCGGACATAACCCTTGTGTCCCTCGGGCTTGCTGACATTTGCCAGGCACGTTGATGCGTGGTGCTTAATCGTCTCTCCTGGCCCGCAATTTTAATAAGCTTACTGCAAAGTGGAGCCGTGGTCAGCAAAACGATACAGTGGTACCTCTGAATACGAGTTTTTTTCAAATTTTCCCAATATTAAAAACTCTATTTCACGTCCTCCCTAAAGCAAGTAAACCCTAAATAGCTACTAAACACATTTGCCTGATCACTTCATGTACACTTGAAATTCAAGTTACTGTAACTTTAAATGAAAATAAACTCACCACATTTTTTTCCTCCCGCATACATTTTTGGGGCGGTTTCAGTTTTCATTTATCGCGTTCTTTTGCCCTTTTAGCTGGACTCGCAACAGTATCGCTTTCTACAGGTCTTTTGAAACAAAATGTATCCAAGGGGATTTGGCTCTTCAAAATTAAGCGGGAAAATCAAGCCTGATCCAGCCCGACAGGTATAAAAACCCGAACCAGCCCGAGCCCGATGAACTAACTTGACTGCAGAGCCTGCTGGCCAAGATGCTGAACTTACTCCCTGCTCTGGCATCCTTGCTCCCCATTGCCCGCTCCACCAAGAGCCTGACCCCCCCTTTTTTAATTTCTTATTTTTATTTCTTTCAACAAATGGACACACACCCACTGCCTCCAGGAAACTACATCACTTTAATAATTGAACACTTTAGGACTAAAATAAGCTAACTTTGTACAATTTTATACATTTTCTTTACAACCAAGAAGTTTTTGCACAACTCAGAACTTTTTGTTTACAAAGTATCACTATGCCCTTTTTGACTTATGCGTGCACTGTCTAGTTATCTGTCGTACTGTCTACATGTGTGTCTTAGTGTAGTGTGTCCTAGCATAATGTTTTTGTGGTTTTTATGTTTAGACACTGAGCGCTGGGACAAACACAATTTCAATTCTCTGTTTTCTGCTGCAGAATTGACATTAAAGCTAAATTTGACTTTGATAGAGGTGATTCTGATTCTGTAAGGCTTTAACATTTCCTAAACTGCAATCTGACTCCGAAGACACTTCACATGTCTTGTCTAATTCCTTACAGTTGGAGCGTATTCAAAAGTCAGAGAAATTTAATTAGCCGAACGACGAGTGTAGTCCACATATCAATGTATTTAGCCGAATCAATGAGTTGAACAAATCGGATCTTTCGTCCTTGCCAGTTACAATCGTGTGGAGAAGACAGCGACAGGGGCTCCAGGGTTGCCCACTTTTATGACACATGGCGATGAAATATTCATACCCCATTACCAAGCCGTTGGCTGATTGGTCTGCGGTCGTCGATGCAAATTTCCCAACCATGATTTGAAGAACGGGAGGATGGGTGATAGAACGGTGCCAGGCACATACTCCCGACACCCCAGGTGAGGTGATAAGTCATTTTTATCTCCACAAACTGAGACCAAAGACACATTTCAAAGCAAAAGTGGTTTACGACACCCTTCTCTCAGAGTTTGCCCTCAAACACTGAAGTCAGATTTTAGAACAAGTATGTTTAACTTTTCGTAAGATAAAACTGTGTATAAAATAGTCTATAACTTAAATTCCAACGTCAAAAGAGCACACACAAACTGGACTGAGCCCATGGCGGTGAGCGGTCTCTAGTGGTAGCCTCCGGGAATGCTCATGAACTGGATTTTCCTTCGTGTAGCAAGGTAGATTTTTGTTAAAAAACAAATTCTTGAGTGTAGAAGAGATCGTACAAAGACTGTTTTTGAGGATCGTGGCTTTATGGTACGGAAAGGTTGGGATGAACTGAATAGTTTCTTAATCTGCATATAAATAAATCTGGTCCCGTATCGTATTATGGCTTATGGCTCTATCGCGCCGTTAAGCTGCCGGAAATATTTGAGCCATTGCGATTTGTGGCTGCAGTCGAGGCCACATAAAGTCTTGCTTTTTTTGAAAAGGTTGTTTCCTTTTATTGTCCAGCGCTGGTGGCCAAGTTATAGCGTCAACGTTTATAACAAAGGATTTATTCTTTTTAAAGGAAAAAAAAGGATTTTATGAATTCACTGTGACCTTTGTGAGCTATAACTGAAGATTTTATTTGTTTTGGTTCTGACCCCTTTCATGTTATCCAAACTACGGCCAGGGAGCTATTTGCGGCCCATTAATTATTTCCACTTGCCCTACGACAGGTCGTCACTGCCGTGAATTTTTCGATACCTCAATTTCTTTTCTTACAAATTAGTTTTAGCTATGTATATTTTTTTAAAAAAGCTTTAAGATGGCCTTCCAAAAGCATCGATTTACACTATATATGGACGGATGCAACTGTGACACACTATATATCAGGGGTGGGCAAAAAATTCAAGTTGAGCTTCATGGGGTAAAACAATTTGGCCAAGGGGCCAATCCTGGAGACCCATCCAATTTGTCTTATTTATACTTAAATTCAGGCAACTACAAGTTATATATCAATATATTCGTTTTAAAATAGATTACTTTTATCAAATTGAATTTGAAACACTATAAATATATCATTATTATTTTAAGCACTAAATTTGATATCTAGTTTTGCAATATAACTGTTGTTATTTTTGTAATATTTATCAGTTTTTTTTTGTATACCTGCAGTATTTTTGCCGTACTGTATTCCTGTAGTGGTATTTATGTAATATTTCTTCAGTATAATTAAAAAAAAAAGATTTTTTGTAGTATTACTGTAGTTGTATTTTTCCTGTAATATTTCTGTATTAGTATACTTTTTGTATTTCTGCAGTAGTATTGTTGTATGATAGTATTATTGTAGTTACTGTAATACAGTGTATTTTTGTAAGAGCTTTGTGTTTTCATAGGGGTATTTTTGTATTTTGTAGGATTTGCATAGAAGTAAATAGTTTATTTTATTATTTAGCAAATTTTCAAGGCTCCAAAGACTTGCCAAAGCACTTTACTACGTGCTTCACAATTACCCATTCACACACACTCTGATAGCGGCGTCAGCCATGCAATAAGACTATATTGTCAGCATTAGGGGTTCAGTGTCTTGCCCAAGGACACTTCAACATTTTGTAGAAGCCAGAAATCGAACTTGTGATCTCTCAGTCCCAAGGCAAGCGCTCTACCTCCTAAGATAGTGTCTTTGAAGTATATCTGGAGTATTTCCATAGTAGTATTTTTGTGTTATTTCTTTAGTATTTTGTATTACTGTCGTAGCATTTTTCTAGTATTTCTGGTGTAAAATTTCTGCAGTTATATTTTGTCTTGGAGTATTACTTTAGTAATATTGGTGTAGTGTTTCTAAAAAAGGTTCTTTCTTTTCAGAATAGGTCCTGGTTTTTAAGCACATACATTTGATCATTAGTTTTGCACTTTTGTACTATTTTTGTAGTATTCTGTTGTGGTATTTTTTTGGGACAATGGGGGTGAAGTTGGCACTAGAAAAGACATTTTTTATTAGTAATAATTTCTTGACTATTATATTTATTGTCTTATTTTTTGATAAATTTCGCTTGTGTCCTGAACCAGAACAGGATCAGGACCCAAACGCGTGACATTCTCACACAAGCCTTTTATTTTACGGGAAATGGGGAGTCATGCATGTTAGGCAGCAGTCTGGCGTGAAATAATAGGAAGCCAGAGGCCGACGAGATCGATACCAATTGCCTGAGTAGATATCGGACAGATGGGGTTGATACCGGACAGGACGGACTGACAGGATTGATAATGAAACAGGGTTAGGGTTAAACAAGACTGGAACGAAAACTGGAGAGAATAATAAACAGGACAAATAATAGACAGGAACAAAACTGGAAATCGATATTAAACAGGACAAAATAGATGGGAACAATACCGGACTGGAAAAACCTACAGAAAAACAGGACCGAGTCAGAACCCATGTCTTGCGGGGCAGAGGTTTGTTGACAGACTGACAAAGGAAAAATGAGAGCACTGAGCTTAAAAAGACGGAAAACCAATCTGTCAATGAGCCGCAGCTGGCGCCACACGTGCGGGGCCAGTTGGGCGCCATGGCAACCGTGACAGGTCAGCCGGATGAAAAAGCCTGACGGGCCCACATGTGGCCCGTGGGCCGTAATATGCCCACCCTTGCTTTATAGAGAGGATACACATGTTGCATTTTTGCTTGAAAAAACGTAAATGTCCTGGAGAAATAAACCAATACACATGAGGCTTTTTTGTCAAGACCAGAACAGAGACAGGACCCACTTGCGTACGTTTCGCTCAGTTTTATTGGGAAGAAGGGAAAGGGTTGCACACACGATCTGGTGATCGCTGGTCACGGGGAACAGGTGGCTCTGAACTGGCGAGCGATGGCGGTGTCGGGAGCGGAAAAAACAGGTCAGTAGCCGGGACAGGAGAGCCAAAAAACGTGGTCGAGATCAGAAAACGGGTCGAAGACGGGAGCCAAAACAGGAGTGAGTCCGGGTCGAAAAGCTTGCCTAGCGTACACTGAGGTTAGCAGACGGACTGACAAAAGGGGACAGACAGGACAGAGTTTAAATACTGACAGGGAGCCAATCTGTCAACAAGCTGCTGCCGGCGCCACATGGGCGGGGCCAACTGGGCACCATGGCAACCGTGATATTTTTAGAGAGTAAGCCGGAGTTCCCGTGTATCATTTGTCTCTGTACTACAAGTCCCAGAGTGCTTCAGGGCATAAAATGATCTCATATTAAGGAAATGGCGCATGCATTCAAGCAATCGGATTAGTTGAATGCGGGTGGATGAGTAAAGGGAAAATGAAAGGACTAACTCACCTTTGCAATTGTAATTCTCTCTGTCAGAGTGAGACCTTAATCAGATTATTGGCAATATTCAGTCTCCAATTGGATTATTGCCTGCATGTAAACGTAGTCAGCGTAAAAAAACAACAATTATGCTTTTCTTTTTGTTAATAAGGAAAGACGGACCGAAAAAACGCTTCCCAGTCCACCCACTGTGTACTCCTCAGCCTCCATCTGCATACGACGTGGGAAGCTATTACGTGCTCTCTGATTGGATAACGCACGATCGCTCGAGGTCGGATGAGAGTAGCCCACAAGTGCTATCGAAGCCTGAAGTGAGCAAGAGACCCGATGTGTTTATCTCCTCGCCGCATGGGAGCCGGCGGCGTATTCCTCACGCCAAAAAAGAAAGAGGAAATGATTTTTCTTCTCTTTCCCTTAAAAGCGTCTTTAATACAGTGCCTTGCAAAAGTAGTGACCCCCTGGAAATTCTGGACATATTCCCATATTTCAGGCTTTAAACTCATAAAGAAAACTATATTTTCTAAGCATCAACAGTGTGTGACACAATCGTGAAAAGAGACCAAATTATTTAACATTTTTGTCGGGAATCAGAACAGGATCAGGACCCAAACGCGTGACGTTTCTCACACAAGGCTTTTATTTTACGGGAAATGGGGAGTCATGCAGGGCAGCACAGCGGTGCAGTGATTGGTGCGTGTGCGGCACAGTTCTAAGGTCTTGGGAACCTCCTGTGTGGGTTCAAATCCAGCTACTAGCCTACCTGTGCGGAGTTTGTATGTTCTCCCCGTGCTTGCGTGGGTTTTTTCTCCGGGCACTCCGGTTTCCTCCCACATTCCAAAGACATGCATTTCAGGTGGATTGGCCGGTCCAAATTGTCCCTAGGTGTGAATGAGCGAGCGGGTTGTCTGTTCCTGTGTGCCCTGTGATTGGCTGGCAACCAGTTCAGGGTGTCCCCTGCCCACTGCCCGATGATTGCTGGGATGGGCTCCAGCACCCCCGCGACCCTACTGAGGATAAGCGGTGCAGTGATGAGATGAGATGAGATGGGGAGTCATGCACGTTAGGCAGCCGGTCTGGCGTGGAAAGACAGGAAGCCAGAGACCGACGAGATCGATTCCAATTGCCCGAGTTGATATCCGTCAGATGGGGTCGATACCGGACAGACAGGATAGGTAACGAATCAGGATATTGAAAATAAACAGAAGAAACTAGACGGGAACGAAAACTGGAGAACATAATAAACAGGACAGAAACAGACGGAAACAAAACTGGAAACCGAAACCAAACAGGACAAAATAAACGGGAACAATACCAGGAAATACCAACTGGAACAGGACCGTGTCGAAACCCACGTCTTGCGGGGCAGAAGTTCGTTGACAGACTTACAAAGGAAAAATGAGGGCACTGAGCTTAAATAGACAGAAAGCCAATCTGTTTTAAGAAGCCGCAGCTGGCGCCACACGGGCGGAGCCAATACTTTCGCTAAAGACTCTATCTCCCTGCAAGGCCTCCCTCTCGCCCAAAAAGATGACAAAATGTCATGATTACCGATGTGAATCACATGTGACTGCTCCTTTAGCGCCAACTGCCTCGGACACTGATTGGCTCCCTGTCCCTATTTAAACCCACTCCTATCTGTCCCCTTTGTCAGTCCGTCTGCGGACCTCAGTTAACATTAGGCAAGCCTTTTTTGACCCTGACTCCCACCTGTTTTTTGCTCCCGTTTGTCCCCCGGCTTCGACCTGTTTTTGATCCTGACTGCGTCTACTCTCCCATTCCGGCGGCGTTAAACCTCTTTTTGTCCCCGACCACGTCTACTCTCGTTTCCTGGCTTCCGACTCGCTTCCGACCCCGACCACGTTTTGCTCTCCTCCTGTCCCAGCTACTGACCCGTTTTTCCGTTCCCAACAACGCCAAGGCTCGCCACGGAAGATCCAATTCCGCAATCAGAGCGACCTGCTTCCCGCGTCCAGCAATCACCACATCGTGGGCGCAAACCTTTCTCTTTCTCCCAATAAAACGTGTGAGAAACTCAACGCAAGTGGGTCCTGTCTCCGTTCTGGTCCTGACAAAAACTAAAAATCAAATTTAGTGCTTAAAAACCCACCTGTTTTTTTGCTCCCGTCTGTCCCCTGGCTTTGACCCTTTTTTGATCCTGACCACGTGTACTCTCCCGTCCCGGCTTTCAACCTCTTTTTGTCCCCGGCCACGTCTACTCTCCTTTCCTGGCTTACGACTCGCCTCCGACCCCGACCACGTTTTGCTCTCCTCCTGTCCCGGCTACTGACCCGTTTTTCCGTTCCCGACACCGCCATCGCTCACCATGGAAGATCCACTTCCGCGTTCAGAGCGACTTGCTTCCCGCGTCCAGCAATCCTCGGATCGTGAGCGCAACCCTTTCCCTTCCTTCAATAAACCTTGTGCGAAACGCAACGCAAGTGGGTCCTGTCTCCGTTCTGGTCCTGAAAAAAACTAAAGATCAAATTTAGTGCTTAAAAACCCACCTGTTTTTTTCCTCCCGTCTGTCCCCCGGCTTCGACCCGTTTTTGATCCTGACCGCGTCTACTCTCCGTCCCGGCTTTCAACCATTTTTTGTCCCCGATCAAGTCTACTCTCCTTTCCCGGCTTACGACTCGCTTCCGACCCCGACCACGTTTTGCTCTCCTCCTGTACTGACCCGTTTTTCCGTTCCCGACAACGCCAAGGCTCGCCACGGAAGATCCAATTCCGCAATCAGAGCGACCTGCTTCCCGCGTCCAGCAATCCCTGGATAGTGGGCGCAACTCTTTCCCTTCTTTCAATAAACCTTGTGCGAAACGCAACGCAAGTGGTTCCTGTGTCCGTTCTGGTTCTGACAAAAACTAAATATCAAATTTAGTGCTTGAAAACCCACCTGTTTTTTTGCTCCCGTCTGTCCCCCGGCTTCGACCCTTTTTTGATCCTGACCACGTCTACTCTCCTTTCCTGGCCTATGACTCGCTTCCGACCCCAACCACGTTTTGCTCTCCTGTCCCGGCTACTGACCCGTTTTTCCGTTCCCGAGAACGCCATCGCTTGCCACGGAAGATCCACTTCCGCGTTCAGAGCGACCTGCTTCCCGCGTCCAGCAATCCCCGGATCGTGAGCGCAACCCTTTCCTTTCCTTCAATAAACCTTGTGCGAAACGCAATGCAAGTGGTTCCTGTCTCCGTTCTGGTCCTGACAAAAACTAAATATCAAATTTAGTGCTTAAAAACCCACCTGTTTTTTTTGCTCCCGTCTGTCCCCCGGCTTCGACCCATTTTTGATCCTTGATCGCGTCTACTCTCCCATCCCAGCTTTCGACCTCTTTTTGTCCCCGACCACGTCTACTCTCCTTTACTGGCTTATGACTCGCTTCCGACCCTGACCACGTTTTGCTCTCCTGTCCCGGCTACTGACCCGTTTTTCCGTTCCCGACACCGCCATCGCTCACAACGGAAGATCCAGTTCCGCGTTCAGAGCGACGCGCATCCAGCAATCACTGGATCTTTCTCTTTCTTCCAGTAAAGCTTGTGAGAAACGCAACGCAAGTGGGTCCTGTCTCCGTTCTGGTCCTGACACAAAATGCTTTTCTTCCTTGTTCCCTTCAAAGCGTAAGCCGTATCCAATATAAACAAAAGCCGGGATGACGCACGAGGGGGAAAACGATTGCAGTTCATTGTGCGGATCATATTTCCTTTTTGGCCGGCTTTTATTCCACTCTGCTTATCTCCAACGGGCCCCGGCTGCAAATGAGACTCTCGCCGAGCAGTTTGCGTCCTCCGTCTGCACGCAAGCTCGAAAATCAACGTCCAATTTACTGCCACGCTTGACCTCGCTTGCTCACGGCGGACCAAAATCAAATCTGCAGAAGCATGGAACATTTTTTCCTGCCCTTTCTGACGCTTTCTTAATATTTAGGGGACAGTTACGAGTTCGTACGGGTGCTTGAAATCCTTGAAAAGGCTTGGATTTTAATGCTGTGTTTTCAAAGATTAAGAAGTGCTTGACTTTTGGGTGGAGTGTTTGAAAATGGTTGAAATTATTTGCCGTGTTTCTCAGCAAGACTGCTTGAAAATGACGCTGACACTGCTCTCTGGCGGCTTTGCTTTTCCATTTTTTCCGTTTGTAATTCTCTCTTGATTAACTGCAGAAGGCATTAGTTTGTATGGCATTGTCCTATGTGGCCAGGGTTGGGTAGGGTCACTTTAACTGGATTACTTTCAATTACTTTTGGATGACTCCAATACCAAATATGCTAATAAAAGACAAAAAAAAAAGAAAATGAATAAAATGATGACTCACAACACGTGGTAAGCTTTCTCTCCTGGCTTTGATCTCTTTGATCTCCGGCAAAACTAACATAAAATGTATTCCGTTACTCCCCAAGCCTGCACAAAATGTTGTCATTTTATTCATATTTAGTTTCTTTTGTTTTTTATTAGCATATTTGGTATTGGAGTAATCCAAAAGTCATTGAAAGTAATCCAGTTAAAGTAACCCTACTCAATCCTGTTGAAATCTTTGAAAAGGCTTGGATTTTAATGCTGTGTTTTCAAAGATTAAAAAGTGCTTGACTTTTGGGTGAAGTGTTTGAAAATGGTTGAAATGATTTGCCGTGTTTCTCACCCAGACTGCTTGAAAATGACGCTGACACTGCTCTCTGGCGGCTTTGCTTTTCCATTGTGTTTGTTATTCTCTCTTGATTAACTGCAGAAGGCATTAGTTTGTATGGCATTGACCTATGTGGCGTCACTGCCCCCTGCGGGTCGTTCCCAAGAGCACAGGGCCCTCTGAAATGTGTATTAGTGCAAGGATTACCTATAAACACAGTGGACATTTATTACAGGCCATGCAAAAATAGTAATGCAAATAACTTCCTGCAACTGAAAATGTAAGCTACAGATTACTGTGAAATTTGTCTAAAAAAACAAATATATTCACAAAAAAAAAAAAAAAAAAAAATTGGGGGGATGAATTAACACACCACATTAAAATTTGTGGCTCTACAAAATACATGATTCACACTGGATTTATTCTTTAAATGATACTGGAAAAATTGGAAAACTGTCTTTGAAAGTCCTTAAATGATGAAGAAAGCAATACTCATTTTTTGATTTTAGCTTTTAGTTACAATTTTTTCAGTTCATTGATATAGATAATGATGATGATTAGTCCAGAAGGAAATTAGTATAGACACACAAATATTATGACATACATGTTTGAAACTGACAAGGAAAACAAGGAAAAGAAATAAAGGAAATTGTTGACATAAGCCCTTGTAGTCTTAAAAAACAGGAACAAGTCAAAAAAAATCTGGCGGCAATAATGAAACTACTCATCCATAAACCTGGTTAAGATATGATACTCATTTAAATGATCATTAATTATTTTCATAGTGTTCCAGAAATTAAATAGTATTTGCCACTGCACCAAAATAGTTTGTTGTGATATCCTTTCTTACCTACCTTTGAGTCAGACAAAGCGGCACATGGGGGGGAAGGAAAAAGGTGGGGAGGGTTGGTCAGAATTCTCTCTATCCCTTTTCGTTGCGACCCTCAGCCGAGTGATAAGGAAAAGGAGAACCATGGCTTGGTTTTGCCATGTTTTCTGGCTGGAAAAGGAAGTTTGGAGCTTTGCGCGTTCCTATTATAGGTGTGGGCAGTCTTGGTCAGGAGGTAGGGTCTGTTGATGCTTTCCAAATAAAATTCTCTAGCTGGCTGTTATAACAATTATAATTGTGGATAATGGGAACATTTTCATTCTGACACGCGGTAGATAGATAGATAGACAGATACTTTATTCATCCCCGTAGGGAAATTCACACTTCCAGCAGTCTACCCCGTTGTTTATTAACAGATTAACATGATGCCCTAGGGGGGCTTGGAGCGGAGTGGATGACGTCACGCTAGTCCAAAAGTTCGACATCCCTGCGGCAGATGGAAATCTTTTCTTTGTGTCCAGGGATACACCACCTCGTGTTAGCAAGTCCGCCTCCTCTCCGATTCCCGCAGGCGTCCGTGTCTCTGTATAGCGGCGCTGAAGCTGGATAGCTCCGGGTAGCTCCAGGTGGCTAAACGTGAGCCACCTTTCCGCAAAACACAGCAACTGCGCTCCCTGTGCGCTTCGATGTTTTCCACCAGCACTCGTTGGTATAATTTGGTAGTGAGTTCACATTTACCATGATTACGGATGGTACCGAAGACTTATAACGCCGCTAGCCGCTTAGCTAGCTCCGGCTCTTCTTCCACGATAGGCCCCTTCCTCACGCCGGCACGAGAATTCTTCAGGGCAAGGAGTTGATTCCTTGAATAAACGCATTTTTGTGCGCTAAAACCCATGTCCATAGGATAGAAAGTAATCCATAGTGTAGTTGTCAAAACGGGAAGAAAAACGCCAAAGATAGAAGCAGACAATAAAACAAAAAAATCACAAAAAGTGAGAGATAACAGGGGAGCTGCTGGAAAGGCAGCCGCTCGGTGGCGGCGCCGCTTTGATGACTTTGAAGTAATTCCTGGCATGCACATGACACACAGATGAAGATCATTTATCTTTCGATTGTACATGAACACTTAGGGGTTTCATATCTTTATTATACAGCTGGAGAGTCTGGTCACTCCCTGTGCATGGCCGTTCCTAGTTGGTGGAGTCGGCTGGGGACATAGTCCCTACAATTGATTATCCAATGCAATTGATATCGCTGTTTCCTTTTAAATCAGTTTTTTGTTCATGCTTTTAGCTTGCCTGCCTTAGCCACAAGACAAACTTCGATTCCAAAGCTTACGATTGACGCCCACCTCATATTCTGTATTGTCCTGTCTTTTTACGACTGCCTGCCTGGTGGTGATACGAAGGAGAAGGACGATTTGAGATGACTCAGCGGACCAGTGTTTGACCTGAAGCATGTGAACGCCTGCATGGACCAGCTGGTAGAGATGGGAAGCTGCCTCGTGGCCGTCATAGACTTTCTGGACTAGTTTACAGGCTGGGGGTGTCGTTGGTGTCGTGCTCTTTCTGGACATTTTCAACATCTTACTTAGTGTTTACTATTCTGTGTACAGTAATGCTAATTGTGATTCACCCTGGTCAATCCTGGATGGGGGATTACCACATGTGAGATCCTTTCTCAAGGTTTCTCTTTTTTCCTCACACTGAGGTTTTTGAGTTGTTCCTTGCCCGCATGTTGGTTTAAGATCAGGTAATTGTGCAGTTTTGTAATTGTAATCCTGTGCAGTCCTTTGAGACATTTTTGTGATTAAGGGCTATAGAAATAACTGTGACTTGACTTGACAGAGTGAAAAAAACCGTTTTGAAACTGATAGGAGAGACATTATGCATAACCAATACTACCTACCAACCTACCTACCTACCTACCTACCTACCTACCTACCTATCTACCCTGGTCATGTCCCTCGAGAGGCAAGACACACACATACAAAAACAAAGAAAATTAAAAAAAAGGGAAAAAGTAGCAAAAAACACACACAAAATTTCAGCTTTCACTGGTTTACCCCTGCAGCATCATACAAGTGCCCTGCCCATCCCTCCAAACATCCCACTATCCTTTCACAACACCTCTTCACTCATTCCTGTCACCAACAAGAGCTCTAACTTCCACTATATCTAGACCTCTTTTAGACTCATAACACCATCCACGTCAATCGCGGCCTTCCTCCTGGTCTCCTTCCATTGACTTCTGCTCTGTAGATCCTCTTCAACATTCACTCCTCATCCATCCTCTCCATGTGTCCAAACCAACCGAGTACTCTCTTATCCACACGCTTGCTCAGTTCCACTACTACTCCAGTTCTGTCTCTCACAATTTCATTTCTCAATCTAACCAATACAGATGTTCAATAAGTCACTGTTAGACTGTAAAAATCCAGAATTCAATTGAGATCTTTCTCCTTCCATGTCTCTCTCCCCCAATTGAGCCACTCGGGAGCAAAAAGCAGGAAGTATCGCTTTCAGTCTCGCTAGCTGCTCACTCCTGACATCTCTGACAAATCTCCCGTAATCCCGACCATGCTTTTCTTCTCCTCGAGTTATTTCAGTCCCCGCTCAGAACTTATAGAAAGCGCCCCTCACCGTGATCGGCAGGAATCGGAGCCCCGCGTGCTTCAGCCTTCCAAAAACGGCATCCTTCCTAATCCTCGTCTTTATTTTTAGATCTTATATAACAAAAGAAGTCGGAACTCCTTTTGTGCGCAAAGTCCTGTGAGCCTGAGATTAATGCTTGTTTAGTAGTTCCTTGGATTTAAATTTAGAAACAGCTGTCAGCGTAATGCAACGCTCGTAGGGTTGTACGCGCGTACCTAATGAAGCGTCCGGGGAGTACCGTATTTTCCGCACTATAAGGCGCACCGGGTTATAGGGCGCACTCCGAAAAAATAGTTTTTGGTCCTATTTTTGACATACATAAGGCGCACCGGATTATAAGGCGCTACAATGGGAACGTGGACAAAACAGTCAGATAGTTCAGTCCAACTTATTACCCCCTTAACATTCCGAAAGCATGCATAGACGCAAATACGTGTCGAGAACACGTGCGGATGCGGTGTCCGTACGATGTCACTCAAATGCATCGTTCCATCATTCGGAAGGTTATAGTCTTGGGATTCAAGAAATGCCAAGCATTCCTTAGTTTCTATTTTCTTTTTCGCTCGCAACTTTACTGTGCATATGACAATAAACACTTGGAATTGAGTTTAATTTAAAAATAGACACCCCATTCCATCCATTATCTGCACCGCTAATCACAGAAACATTGAGTTCAGTCTAAAACAAGATACAGGGATAATATATAGCCGGAGTAGCTCACCGAAGTCGTTGTATTCATAATAATGTGCAACCAATGTCCTCTTAAATCCGCGAGTGTAGTAAATCCAGGAGAATAAAATATTTACAAATAAAGTATGGTAAAAAATGCTTTCTGTATGCCGTCAACCACGTGCTATACGCATTCATCTTTTTCGGCCAATTGCAGGCTTTGTTTTGCCGTTTAAGCCAATGCCAGCCTGTAAATGATAAAAAGGATCCGCCCCTTGACCTCCGAATAACTTTAGCCAATAGTGATCGATTCAACTGATGATTGACACATTGGTTAGCCAATGAAACGCCGGTAAATAAATTCCGGCATACACCGCGGACTACTTGGCGTTCGGGGGGAGATCTAGTCGGCGACTGCTTGCCTTAATTGCAAGACTTTGCGACTTAATATTGATCCACATATAAGGCGCACTGTATTATAAGGCGCATGGTCAGCTTTTGAAAAAAAGAAAGGCTTTTAGGTGCGCCTTATAGTGCGGAAAATACGGTATATGCATGTATTTGCCGGCTTAGCCATACTGCTGCTGACGTTAAGAAGTTCAAAGTCGCTCGGCCTTTGTGCTGGTGGCGCACAAAGGTGGAAACGGGGGCGGCCGGGAAACATCCGCATCAGCGTAGTTTACTAATCCTGCCAATTGGTGTTTTTAATTCACCCAACTTCGCTTTAAAAGCAAGTTAGAAATAATAAAAGACATCATAGACAGGACAGTCGTCATTGCTCATTTCGGGCAGAACATGCTCGTCAGCGTAGACGACAGACTGTCAGGACCAGAACGGAGACAGGACCAATGTTCTCTGTAATTTTGCACGGGTCTGAGCGTTCACACAAAGTTGGTGAGCGACGCTTGAAACAACAGTGAGCAACGGCAATCCCAAGTGTGGCAACTTAATAGTTATCAAACATGTCCAAAACTTGACATCACGTTACATTTTGCTGAGTTTCCGGCAATGCAAAATTATTTTTCACTTTTGAATGAAATGACTTATGTATTATTGCAAAGTTTGTACGGCGCAGTGGTTAGCGCTTGTGCGGCACAGTTCATGTCATGGGAACCTGTCGTAGGTTCAAATCCAGCTCCAGACTTCCTGTGCGGAGTTTGTATGTTCTCCCCGTGTTTGCGTGGGTTTCCTCCGGGCACTCCGGTTTCCTCCCACGTTCCAAAAACATGCATTTCAGGTGAATTGGCCGGTCCAAATTGATCCTTAGGTGTGAATGAGCGAATGAGTTGTCTGTCCCTGTGTGCCCTGCGATTGGCTGGCAACCAGTTCAGGGTGTCCCCTGCCCACTGCCCGGAGATGGCTGGGATGGGCTCCAGCCCCCCCGCGACCCTGATGAGGATAAGCGGTACGGCTGATGAGATGAGATGAGATGAGACAAACTTTTTCTTCTTTTTTCCGTGTTTTTTTCTACTTTTTTAAAAATTCCTTTAAAAAAAATCTCATTGTGTTTATTTTTTCCGAGCTGTTACTTTTTTGTTTTTGTTCTCTATTTACTTTTTTCCTACATTTCTTTCTTTTCTTTTTTTCTGGCTTTTTTCTAAATGTTTCCTTCTTTTTCTCCTCTTCCTTTTGTTTCTTTTTTTCCTCAGCTTTTCACTACTTTTTCATTTTGGTATTTTTTTCTTTTTTGTTCTATTCCCCCCTTCTTTTAAGTCATTTTGTGTATAATTTTACATCACATTTGGTCATGTTGGGATGAAAGAAGCAAAAACAACCTGAAGAGCCGTTTAGGACCCGAAGAAGCCGGTTCTCAAAAAAACTCTACTAACTTTACACTAACTTTCCGTCCTCTGTTTCCTGTATCTACCCGACTTGTTCCAAACCACAATCGCGCTCCGGTCTCCTGTCCCAGCTACCTGACCTGCTTCCAATCCACGACCACGCTCTGTTCTCCTGCCCCGGCAACCCGTATCCTGCCTAATTCCGTCCCCTGTTTCCTGTATCGATCCCCGATCCACTCTCCGTTCTCCTGCCCTGGCTACCCTAACCTGCCTGATTCCGTCCCTCTCACTCTCACTCTTTCTCTCTCTTTCTTTCTTTTCCACCCCTTTTCTCCCACTCTGTCTCTTACACTCTCTGTGTCTCTTTTTCTCCTTCTTTGTTGCTCTTTGTCTCTTTCTCTCTCTGTGTCTTTTAACCTCTTTTGCTCTAACTTCCTTTTTTCCTTTTTTCTCTTTTCTCTTTCTCTCTTCATACCCTTTGCGCTTTCTTTTCTCTTTTCTGTCTTTCTATAACCTATACTTTTCTTGAACAGTATCTCTGTATTGTTTGTGATTGCAACATCCTTTGCTGTCTGGTAATCCTGAAAGGGGGATGCCACATGTGCGGTCCCTTCTCAAGGTTTCTTCATTTTCCTCATGTTGGGGTTTTTGAGTTTTTCCTTGCCCTCATGTTGGTTCCAGATCAGGGGATGGTGTAATAATCTGTGTAATAACCTGTGAAGCCCTTTGAGACTCTTTGTGATTAAGGGCTATACAAATAAAAATGACTTGACTTGACTTTGGATTTCTTTCTTCCTCTCCCTTTTCCCCCTCTCTCACGACTTTTTATCTTTTGTTTCTCACGCTCTCTCCCTCTCTCTCTCTTTTTCTTTCTTTGTCCCGCCCTCTTTCCTTTTCCCTCCCTCTTTCTCTTATTTCTTTATCTCTTTTTCTCTCTCTTTAATCTACTAGTCCGGCCCCCGACAGAATGTTTGTTCTATCGTGTGGCCCCCGAGTTCAAATGAGTTTGACACCCCTGGTCTACGGGGAGTCATCGCTAGCTGACCCCGACCTTGTTTTTGTGTTCCCGGCGGAGCGAGCGATCCATTCCAGGAAAGATGGAGTGCCTTTGAAAACGTATTAGGACAAGAAGTGGATTAATCAAAGCCACCGCTCAGTGACAACGTAGACAACTCGGCCATTTTTCGCTGATTCCTACCAAGAGGATCGATAGGAGCCTCTGTTTACGTTTGTGGTGGCTAACTAAAAAAAACGCTGCACAGAACGCCTGTGAAAGGTACCGTATTTTCCGCACTATAAGGCGCACCTAAAAGCCTTTATTTTTTTCAAAAGCTGACCATGCGGCTTATAATACAGTGCGCCTTATATATGGATCAATATTAAGTCGCAAAGTCTTGCAATTAAGGCAAGCAGTCGCCGACTAGATCTCCCCCCGAAGGCGAAGTAGTCCGCGGTGTATGCTGGGATTTATTTACCGGCGTTTTATTTCCTAACCAATGTGTCAATCATCATTTGAATCAGTCGCTATTGGCTAAAGTTATTCGGAGGTAAAGGGGGCGGATCTTTTTTTATCATTTACAGGCTCGCATAGGCTAAAGGGGCGAAACAAAGCCTGCGATTGGCCGAAAAAGATGAATGTGAATCACACGTCGGGTTGCACTACGGCAGGGGTGTCAAACTCATTTGAACTCGGGGGCCACACCATAGAACAAACATTCTCTCGGGGGCCAGACTAGTAGAAAGAAAGAAAAAGAGAGATAAAGAAATAAGAAAAAGAGGGAGGGAAAAGGAGAGAGGGTGGGACAAAGAAAGAAAAAGAGAGAGAGGGAGAGAGCATGAGAAACAAAAGATAAAAAGTCCTGAGAGAGGGGGAAAAGAAAGGGAGAGGAAGAAAGAAATCCAAAGAGAAAAGGAAAGAGAGAAAAGAGAAAAGAAAGCGCGAAGGGTAGGAAGAGAGAAGGAGAAAAGAGAGAAAAGGAAAAAAGGAAGTTAGAGCAAAAGAGGTTGAAAGACACAGAGAGAGAAAGAGACAAAGAGCAACAAAGGAAGAGAAAAAGAGAGACACAGAGAGTGAAAGAGACAGAGACAGAGTGGGAGAAAAGGGGTGGAAAAGAGAGAGAGAGAGAGAGAGAAATGAAATGAAATGATCTGCATTTATATAGCGCTTTTCAAGTCAATGACTTCCCAAAGTGCTTTACATTGTGCTTCACATTTCCCAATAGCAGCCGTGATCTGTGCAGCCATGTAAGGCGCTAACCTGCTTATTGGGGGTTCAGTGTCTTACCCAAGGACACTTTGACATGTAACACGGACAAGCCGGGATTCGAACTGGGATCCCTTAATCCTAAAACGATCGCTCTACCTCCTGAGCTACTGCCGCCCCAGAGAGAGAGAGAGAGAGAGAGAGAGAGAGAGAGAGAGAGAGAGAGAGAGAGAGAGAGAGAGAGAGAGAAATACAAGTACAGTGTCTTTGTTCGAGGCACCTGGCTTTGGCCACATCAAGTTGACATAGTTCAACCTGCAGCTTGTTTTTCTCTTGAGCTTCTCTGAGTGTTGTCTCACGGGCCGGATTCAATCCCTTAGCGGGCCTGATCTGGCCCGCGGGCCACCTGTTAGACACCTGTGCACTACGGCATAGAGAAAACATTTTTTACTATTCTGTATTTGTAAATATTTGACTCTCCTGGATTGACTACACTCACGGTTGTAAGAAGACCATGGTTACGTATCATTATTGAACGTGATGGCTGCAAGAGAACTTAGGTGAGCTATATGGCTTTATATTTTCCCGGTATCTTGTTTTAGAACGATCTTGATGTTTTTGTGATGAGTCTATTTTTACATTAAACAGACACTGTTTCCGTACATGTCTGAGACACGTATTTGCTTCTTTGCAAGCTTTGGGAATATTAAGGGGGTAATCAGTTGGACGGAACTATCTGACTGTTTTGTCGACGTTCCCATTGTAGCGCCTTATATTCCGGTGCGCCTTATGTATGGAAAATATAGGACCAAAAACTATTTTTGGGGGGTGCGCCCTATAATCCGGTGCGCCTTATAGTGCGGAAAATACGGTAGTCAGTTTTAGTGGATTACTTATCAATTACAGACATTAATTATGGGCCGTGCAATAAATGAAGGTAGTGTTTCCCGAGTCGAATTGGAAAATTGTCTTTAAAATTAGAATTTGTCCATGAAAAAGAAATGGAAAAAAACTGTTGTTACTTTGTTCCTTGCATCTCCATTTCCGGTTGAGCTTCTGGTTTAGATCATGTCAGGCTTGGTTTTCTTTGGACATTTCA
Source organism: Urocampus carinirostris (assembly GCF_059441175.1). Lineage (NCBI taxonomy): Eukaryota > Metazoa > Chordata > Actinopteri > Syngnathiformes > Syngnathidae > Urocampus > Urocampus carinirostris. The sequence goes on along the minus strand of NC_142360.1, from coordinate 36,749,102 downwards.
TTGTTTTGCAACCATGGCAGTAGCTTAGGAGGTAGAGAGGTCGTCCTTGGACCAAAGAGGTTGCGGGTTAGATTCCCGGCTCCTCAGAGTTGATGAGGAAATGTCCTCGACACTGAACCCCTATTTCCTTGGATACGCTGTTGCTTGCATGGCTGACTCTGCTATCGGTGTGTGAGTGTGTGTGTGAATGGGAAAAGTGTGAAGTGTATTGTAAAGTGCTATATAGATGCAGTCCATTTACTATTTACTTGCTTGTTACTTTGTACCTTCCCGGTTTTGTTATTGAATACCATCCTTTTTTTAGCACCCCTGCCTCAGTTCTCGATTCCCCTTGACATGGGTACACTGCAAAACAGTTTTACCAATACGGATGCAGGGTTGGGTAGAGTTACTTTAACTTGATTACTTTCAATTACTTTTGGATTACTGCAATACCAAATATACTAATAAAAGACAAAAGAAACTAAATATGAATAAAATGACTAAATTTTGTGCAGGCTTGGGGAGTAACGGCAAAAATGATGTTGGCAAGCTGTTTGGATTTATTTTCATTTTGTTTCGGTGGCATTTGATGTTAGTTTTGCCGGAGATCAAAGAGATCAAAGCCAGAAGAGAAAGCTGACCACGTGTTGTGAGTCATCATTTTATTCATATTTAGTTTCTTTTGTCTTTTATTAGCATATTTGGTATTGGAGTAATCCAAAAGTAATTGAAAGTAATCCAGTTAAAGTAACCCTACCCAACCCTGTACGGATGCAATGGGAATCGAACCGGGGTCACTGCAATGAGAGGATCGAATCCTTACCACTGGAACACCAGTGATATAGAAAGCATTAGGTTTTATCTCATAATCACAGTAGTTTTGGTCACCTCTACCAATCCAACTGTAAAGTTTGAGGACATAAAGAGTGAAACAAAATTTTAAATCGATATACCGTAAATTCCGGACAATAGAGTGCACCTGATTATAAGCCGCACAAACCACATTTTAAGAGGATAGCCGCTTTTGTACTTACACAAGCCGCACCTGTATATAAGCCGCATGCGCCCACATTAAAACATGTAACACAATCACAAAAGTAACCCAAACTCGACTTTAAGTTCCGCGATTGTAACTGAATATATAGTACGCAGTCCAAAAACCACAGCCGGCATAATGAACGAAAAATGATACAGATAGTTAACGTTTGATGCAGACCTGCAGAGTCCGGGTGCCCGTTGAAAGTAATCCAAGGAAAAAAAGTCTATATTTCCAAAGGTAAGGGTGGGAAAAATATATATCCACTATTGTCGGCCGCGTCCACAAACACGTCTCACCTTTACTCCATTTCCCGTCAGCCCGCGTTTGCCCCGCCCCTTCTTTTTGATTCGCCCCTGCAAAACATATCAGAATAAGTTTCTAAAATAAATACATTACAAAAATATACAGTTGCAAATACATATTATACATGGTTACACATATTTACAAAGAAAGACGGTACACCGAGAGAGTTTTCAAAGCTTTAATAATAATATAACTTTCATCCCAAACCGTGACTGTGACATGCTACTAGCATCACGCTCGCAAAGCAGTTAACGGGTCTGTTAAAAAAATATACCGTACTTGTAAAAATCTCGGCAAACCATCTTCATCTTCCTCTTTGTAACTGACGCCATTAAAGTCATCTTCCTCAATATCGGAAAGAAACGTTTTCACATAGACGTCGTCCCACGCTCCCTTATTCCTAAACACATTAGCGGCCATTAGAAAAATTACATGAATTGGCCGCATCACTAAATAAGCCGCAGGGTTGAATGTTTGGGACAAAAGTAGCGGCTTATAGTCCGGAATTTACGGTACAAAAATTAGTGGTGCGGGTTTTACTCGGATAATTACAGTAATTAGCCCAGAAGGAACATACCGAGATGCAAACTTTCTGATGTATTTTTCTTCTCTTCCGCCATGACGGATCTCGAACCTTCCTCTTAATTGCTGCGTCAGCTCGTCGAGGGACGAGAACACTCACTTGAATTGATGGACGATGCCGGCCCGCTAGCTGTTTTTCTTCATGATGTGCGAGAGACTTTTCATTTATAGTCCCACCGAAGCACATACAACACTTTTTGTCAGTTCATTTCTTCTCTTTCTGGTTTTCCTGATGCTCCCATTTGTCTTTATGGCACTTTATGCCCTCTGGGCGTATGTGCTTCCAAAATGGAGTACAGTAATCCCTCGCTTTACTTTGCGGATTTCTACCATGCGTTTTATTCTGCAGCAGACAACACACAGGAAATGCTATCACTGTCATGATGAGTCATTTGGATCACCTGTGCTTGCTCATTTGGCGCCAGCCGCTGCGGGCTACCTGATTGGTTCCCTGCCCAGTCCTTTCACTTACCTGTTGTCGGTTCGTCAGCGAACCTCTGTTACTACAAGACAAGCATTTTGACTCTGACTCCCGTCGGCCCTGCTTTTTGCACCCGTATTTCCAGTGCGTTCCTGATCTCCCCGTTTGTCTCCGGCTACGAACTGTTTTTGACCCCGACCACGTTTTTGCTCTCCCGTCCCGGCTTACGACCCATTTTTTAATCCCGACCACGTTTTTGCTCTCCTGTCCCGGCTATCGACCTGTCTTGTCCGTCCTTGACACCGCCATCTCCCGCTCCAGAAGATCCACTTTCGTACCGGATCGCGGGCGCTCCCCTTCCTCTTTCTATCAATAGACTTGTGGTTAACGCTACGTATTTGGGTCCTGATTCCGTCCTGGTCGTGACAATCACGGGGGCAGGTCGCCAAGGGCTGTATGTGTGTGTTTGGTGGGCGTGTCCGTCTGTGTGCGCGACTGTGATAGGCTGCTGTATGCTGTCAGTCAAACAAGGGGGTGGGTGTACATGTCAATGCGTCAACCCAAAAACAAACCGCGAAGCACCGCGACAGCTAGCATTTTAGCAGTGTATTACGATGAATAGAGGTGCATCAATTGAATCGAACTTTAAGGAAAGTCAGAAGATTGCAAAAAAATGCTGATGACGACCGGGTGCTCAGTTGGTAATGATCAGGTCCGGGAAGAGACTGAGGCGGCGTTGGGATTCAAAGCAATAGCAGGTTCGCTGGTCCGGCCTACTGCTATGGCTACATAACAACGCTGACAAGCTACCCTTCCCGAGCTAGTATCTCACCAATGCCAGATCCACCCATGAAACAGAAGACCTGAAACTACATATCATGGGAAACCGTGGCATTGTATTTAAATCATCACGGGGACCTGGCTCAACCCATGGATCCCCGATGCTAGCGTGCCGCTAACTGGCCGCTCTCTAAAACGCCTACTAACACTGAGGCAGTACTGGGGCGGCAGTAACTCAGGACGTAGAGCGCTCGTCTTGGGATCAAGGGATCCCAGTTCGAATCCCGGCTCGTCCGTGTTACATGTCGAAGTGTCCTTGGGTAAGGCACTGAACCCCTAATACCCCCAGTAAGCAGGTTAGCGCCTTACATGGCTGCAAGGCCGCTATTGGGAAATGTGGAGCACACTGTAAAGCGCTTTGGGAAGTCATTGACTTGAAAAGCGCTATATAAATGCAGATTATTTCATTTCATTTCATATTTAATTGTACTGTCGTATAAGGACAATTAAAAAATGTTTCTACAGGAATTACTGTACCTCAAATGCGATGTAAAAAAAGTAACTTCTGAAGCTTGGTCATAACACGGGCCTCGTATCTCTAACATATATGTGGCAACCCATTATCATCTCATTAGCTGCACCGCTTATCCTCAGTAGGGTCGCGGGGATGCTGGAGCCCAACTCAGCAATCATCGGGCACAATGGGCAGTGGGCAGGGGACACCCTGAACTGGTTGCCAGCCAATCGCAGGGCACACGGGGACAGACAACTCGCTCATTCACACCTAGGGACAATTTGGACCGGCCAATTCACCTGAAATGCATGTCTTTGGAATGTGGGAGGAAACCGGAGTGCCCGGAGGAAACCCACGCAAGCACGGGGAGAACATACAAACTCCGTACAGTTGGTCCTGTAGCTGGAATTGAACCCACACAGGAGGTCCCCAAGACCTTAGAACTGTGCCGCACACGCGCTAACCACTGCCGCCGTGCTTGTATGTGGCAACCCATATCTCGTTAAAAACCGAACACCGTGCAACGTTTTCTCGCTGTCAAATATGATAATAACCCGGCACAGCTAATCGAAAGTGATTGTCTATGACTAATGGATGGCAAGAACATAGTGTGCGAGAATAGCCGTGGCACGCTAGTCTCAAGAAATAAATGCTTTTATTTTTGCTGACACTCTTCTTCTCCTTCATCCGTCAGTCCACAGCGTGAAACAGGCTTCCTCCCGCATGCCGACACATCTTTCCCCGAGGCTTTCTCTTCTTTTAGGTTTCTTTCCTTTTTTTCCCCTGTCGTTATCTTCTCTCCACTCCACGGCCTGGCTAATCCACTCCCGTGCATCTCCGTATCGCCGTTGTTATTCCTGCTCGGCCTGATCTCGGGTGACTCACTGAACTCGGGCCCGGGACTGCCGACCCACACACGGCAAAGCACGTCACGCAAACGCCCTGCGGCCACCGGCTCATTACTTGGCCTGCCCTTTTGCAGGCAAATCCTCAGTTCGACTCATCGAATTAGGCCTTGAAAGAAAAAGGTGCAAAAAGGTTAATAACACCTTCAATAAGTTGCATCATAAAGGCGAGGGTTTAATGGGAGGGGGGGTCTTTTGGATGTTGCTGAAGGACAATAAGCTAGGATACGAGGACACAGGGACGGCCCGAGCTTTCAAGCAAAATTAGATTTTGGGTTCCTTATTACTTCATCATTTGCATACCGACTAGAACTCATTCAAATGGTCTACTCCACTCTCATTAGCTGCACTGCTTATCCTCAGTAGGGTCGCGGGGGTGCTGGAGCCCATCTCAGCAATCATCGGGCAGTGGGCAGGGGACACCCTGAACTGGTTGCCAGCCAATCGCAGGGCACACGGGGACAGACAACTCACCGGCTCATTCACACCTAGGGACAATTTGGACCGGCCAATTCACCTGAAATGCATGTTTTTGGAATGTGGGAGGAAACCGGAGTGCCCGGAGGAAACCCACGCAAGCACGGCGAGAACATACAAACTCCGCACAGGAAGTCTGGAGCTGGATTTGAACCCACGCAGGAGGTTCCCATGACCACTGCGCCGTCGTGCTGCCCGCAAATCAAGATTTAGAAGTAAAAAATGGATGGTTCTGCAATAGACATTGTATCAGAGTCACACATCAGACACATACAAACTAAAGTATCTAAAAGCGTTTCAATAATTAATAAAGCCGAATTAATTGTAAACTATAATGCATTGTCTTTATTATATTGTTCTCACTGTTAAATGTGAAACTGGAGTGCCATGTCCAATTTCGTTGTCACAATATGTTCAACCCATTTTGTAACAATGACAATAAAGGTCTATTCTATTCTATTCTTGTTCTGCCGAGAGAGAGAGAGAGAGAGAGAGAGAGAGAGAGAGAGAGAGAGAGAGAGAGAGAGAGAGTGAGAGTGTGAGAGAGAGTGAGAGAGTGAGAGAGTGAGAGAGTGAGAGAGTGAGAGAGAGAGAGAGAGAGTGTGAGAGTGAGAGTGTGAGAGTGAGAGTCAGAGTCAGAGTCACAGAGACACAGAGACACAGAGACACAGAGACACAGAGACACAGAGACACAGAGACAGAGTCACAGAGACACAGAGACACAGAGTCACAGAGACAGAGACAGAGTCACAGAGACAGAGTCACAGAGACAGAGTCACAGAGACAGAGTCACAGAGACAGAGTCACAGAGACAGAGTCAGAGTCAGAGTGACAGAGACAGAGACAGAGACAGAGACAGAGTCAGAGTCAGAGTGACAGAGTGACAGAGTGACAGAGTGACAGAGAGACAGAGTCAGAGACAGAGACAGAGACAGAGACAGAGACAGAGACAGAGATACTTTATTCGTCCCCGAAGGGAAATTCCCACTTCCAGCAGTATCCTTGTGTTGAAAATAAAACAATAACAATAAAATAAAACTACCCCGGGTGGGGTCAAAGAGCCCCCATGGCATGAGGACGAAATGATCTCCTCAGTCTGTCCGTGGAACAAGACTGTGACAGCAGTCTGTTGCTGAAGCTGCTCTTCCGTTTGGAGATGAGTAAGTAACTAAGTAAGTAAACCAGAATACAACTGTTATGTAATAGTATTCTATATTTTGCTATGATTTAAATCTATTTTTTCCTTGGCTTTCGAGCCCTAATCACGGAGTTCATACTTCGTACCGGAGGCACTCAAGGACACCAAAAGTAAGCGCCTTGGATGATTGTCGTCAATCAACCTTAATATATGCTAATTAGCACAGATGCTTCCATTTTCTGGCTCGTATACCAAACGTCTTGTTGAGCTCATGTGGTCTTGTGATGTGTCCCCTTTGCACCCTTTACTTCTCGGGTGTCAAATAGGCGGCCCGCGGGCCGGATCAGGCCCGCTAAGGGATTGAATCCGGCCCGCGAGACAACACTCAGAGAAGCACAAGAGAAAAACAAGCTGCAGGTTGAAATAGGTCAACTTGATGTTGCCAAAGCCAGGTGCCTCTCATAAAAACACTGTACTTGTATTTAATTCTCTCTCTCTCTCTCTCTCTCTCTCTCTCTCTCTCTCTCTCTCTCTCTCTCTCTCTCTCTCTCTCTCTCTCTCTCTCTCTCTCTCTCTCTCTCTCTCTTTTCCACCCTGTTTCTCCCACTCTCTGTCTCTTTCACTCTCTTTCTCTTCCTTTGTTGCTCTTTGTCTCTTTCTCTCTCTGTGTCTTTTTAACTTCTTTTCCTCTCACTTTCTCTTTTCTCTTTCTCTCTTCTTACCCTTCGCGCTTTCTTTTCTCTTTTCTCTCCTTCTGTCTTTCTATTTCTCTTTGGATTTCTTTCTTCCTTTCCCTTTCTTTTCCCCCTCTCTCACAACTTTTTATCTTTTGTTTCTCACCCTCTCTCCCTCTCTCTTTTTTTCTTTCGTTGTCCCGCCCTCTCTCCTTTTCCCTCCCTCTTTCTCTTATTTCATTCTCTCTCTCTTTCTTTCTCTTTAATCTACTAGTCCGGCCCCCGACAGAATTTTTGTTTTATCGTGTGGCCCCCGAGTTAAAATGAGTTTGACACCCCTGCTTTACATCATCATCACATATCCATGAGTGATTGCGCCCATGCTTGTCATTTGGTATGTGTGTGTCGGCGAAGTTTTGCCGTGTCGGCGAAGTGCGTGCGCCACCTCCGAGCTCGGTTCGCCTCGCCCTAGGCTGAAGCGACAGGCGGCTAGCAGATTACTCACGCAGCTAATGTCAACTGAGGACACGGTGTGGCCACTCTTATTGTGAAGGGGAGGGGGAGGCCCTGACACAATGCTTAGTCATGGTGAGTTACCGCTTCACTCACTCTTTGTCTTATCTGTTTAGAGAAATTTGTTCCACGTGTTATTTGTGTCTCTCGTATGGCTTCATGGGCCTTTATATGGTATTCTTTCAGAAAGGACTTTCTTCTTGCGACTCCTCCATAAAAGGCAGATTTATGCAGAGTATGAAAAATAGTTGTCTTACACACAGATTGTTTGATCTCAGCTGTGTATGCTTGCAGGTCATTCAATGTTATCATGGACCTCTTGGTTGAGGAATTTAGAGAGAATAAAAAGCTTGCTAACGTGGAAGGCTAAGTGATTAGCTGTTACTGTTGTGGAAAATAGACTTGCATTTGTAGAATAGAGTTGCATATATTTAGAAATGTAGAAAGACTTGCTTACAGTAGTGAGGGAATGTTGACATCATTTCAAGAAGATCCTTGGCAAGACAGTTGAGTTTCCCTAAAAGGGTATGAAACCTGCAAGGTCCCTCTGTGCAAGGTCCCTCTGAGCAAACTGAGGCGAACAACATGTCCTAATAAGGGTACGACAACATCTTCTTTGTTGAGACGTCAGATCTCCTCCGCCTCTTGGGTTGTACTCAAATTGAAGCTATAAAAGCATTGTTATGTCTGGAGTTCTCTGAGTTTCTTTGGGATGACGAAATAAAGAGCTCCCCCTCATGGCAAGCCCCGGTGTACTTTATTAAATCACGTAAGAAGACTTAAAAGATTATCGAACCTGCATTTTCTCCTACATTACCATAACATTAGTTCTTCAATATAGCTCTACAGTGGAACATCGCTAGTTCGCGGTTCTACTTTTGCGGGTTCAGAGCTTCGCGGGTCTAAAAAATATACCTTACCTTCTCAATAAAAGCATTCATTGACTTGAGCAAGCGCGAGCTTATGTCAACTGAGGACACGGTGTGGCCACTCTTATTGTGAAGGGGAGGGGGAGGCCCTGACACAATGCTTAGTCATTGCCGCTTTGCTCACCCCCCCCCCTCCTTCAACTCCTCCTACCTCACCCCCTTCTTATGTGGCGCTGAGTTTATCATGTAGGAACTCGGCAACGTGACGTAAGTATATTCTCTTCTGTCACATTTCATCTCAAGTTTGACTTTATTATACCAAAAGCGAGCGGTTGTTTGTACTACCTAAACACGGCTAATTGTGTATGGTTTCGTGTATTTGTTGTAAAAGCTGTTCGATGCCGCTCGCTAAAGTATGTTGTTATTGTCGGAAGGTAGCTCTTTCACTTTCATTAAAATGAACACAGACCATTTTTTTAACTGTTGTATCCCAAAACGCTTCACAAACACTGATCAAATATCACATTTTCACTATTGTATACCTGTATACGTTTTTTAAGCATTTTTGAAGGGGCGTTGCTACTCCGCGGATTTTCAATTTTCGCGGGTGGTCTCGGTCCCCATTAACCGCGATAACCGAGGGATTACTGTACACAAACATGCACGCTAGTCAAAAGTGTGTCCGCTTCGTCTTTTAGCGGGCCATCACTGCGGTCGAGGCTTGGCAGCCAAAGGCCAGATGGGCGGCGGGAGGCTGTCGTCTCAAGGACACACACTTCAACACGCACTTCAAACTGTCAGCGTCTGTGTGTTTAGGAAAAACAACCTGGTACAAAAGCTCCTGGTGTCCTTCTACAAACGGGGTGAGCAAACTATCACCCGGGGGCCACACATCAGCCTTTTTATTGAAATGAAATGATCTGCATTTATATAGCGCTTTTCAAGTCAAGATTTCCCAAAGCGCTTTACAGTGTGCTTCACATAGATAGATAGATAGATACTTTATTCATCCCCGTAGTGGATGACGTCACGCTAGTCCAAAAGTTCGACATCCCTGCGCCAGATGGAAATCTTTTCTTTATGAAAATCCAGGGATACACCACCTCGTGTTAGCAAGTCCGCCTCCTCTCCGTTTCCCCCCGGCTTTCGTGTCTCTGTATAGCGGCGTTGAAGCCGGATAGCTCCGGGTAGCTCCGGGTGGCTACACGTTAGCGTCCGGAATGCTAAACGTGAGCCACGTTTCCGCAAAACACAGCAACTGCGCTCCCTGTGCGCTTCGATGTTTTCCACCAGCACTTGTTGGTCTTATTTGGTCGTGAGTTCGCATTTACAATGATTACGGGTGGTACCGAACACTTATAACCGCTTAGCTAGCTCTGGCTCTTCTTCCACGATAGGCCCCTTCATCACGCCGGCACGAGAATTCTTCAGGGCAAGGAGTTGATTCCTTGAATTGACGCATTTTTGTGCGCTAAAACCCATGTCCATAGGATAGAAGTAATCCATAGTGTATTTGTCAAAACGGGAAGAAAACACCGAAGATAGGAGCAGACAATAAAACAATAGGGCAGCCGCTCTTGGCACATTTCCCAATAGCGGCCGTGCAGCTAACCTGCTTATTGAGGGTATTAGGGGTTCAGTGTCTTACCCAAGGACACTTCGATATGTAACACGAAGGAGCCGGGATTCGAACTGCGATCTCTTGATCCCAAGACGAGCGCTCTACCTCCTGAGCCACTGCCGCCAAACGAAAATGGTAAAAAATGTAATGACTGTCCCCTTCATGAGTTGTTACCTTATTGTGGTGGAGGGGTTTGTGTGTGCCAATGATCCTAGGCGCTATGTTGTCAGGGGGTGTTCAAGCTTCTGGTAGGGTCACCCATTAACAACAAATTCTAGGTGAAGGGCCAGATTAAGAGCAGTTTATAGACCAGGGGTCTGCAACCTATGACCAGTGTTCTCGTTTGCCCGCATCCCTGCGTCCTAGACGCATCATTTTGGGGACGCATAGTGTCAAATCAACGTGCGTCCCTGGGACGCAACTTTTTTGAGGCAAAATTGTCCAAAATTTACCCAATTACTTTTTTTTTTAACAAAGATTTACCGCACTCCAAACATTTCGTCAGGCAGATCCGCCATCGTTGTTTTGGTCTCGCCGTTCGAGTTTTCGCCGATCTTGGCACACGAGATCTCGTTTCAAGATTACGTCATTGTTGTGGTGCTTCTTCGACTTAAAGAGAAGTATGCCTCCGAAGAAACATTTAGTATTAGGCGCAATTCAACACAAAATTGGTAATTTCTTCAGTGTCAGTAATAAGTCGAAACATAATGCTGAGAGTGATAACAACGGCAATAATTCCGGCACGAAAAAACGGCGGAGAAATTCTTCAGTAGATCGTGGAGGCAAGGAAAACACGTGTGTTGAAGCTAATGATTCGACGAAAGAAAATAAACAAAAGAAAACTCCTAGCAAGAAAAGGACTTTTCTGCCAAAATCGACTGAATTATATTCCTGGTGACGCTATGAGTAGGATGATAATGGATTGGACCTTGAGAAGGCATTACAACTGAAACAACAAACCAAACTGAAAAATCTGAAGTGATAACTCCTTTTGCATTACCAATTAACTGTGATGATTAAAACTGCATGAATATATAGACTAATATTTCAGCAATATTATTTTGTATAAAGTGCAATATTTTTGTAAAATGAAAAATCTGAAGTGATAACTGCTTTGTATTACCAAAAAACCGTGATGATTAAGACTGAATGAATATATAGATTTATATTATATATTTGTCGCCGATTTACAATTTCAACCTCGATAACACTAAATCTTGGGGACCCATAGATTTTTGAGCATGCGAGTCCCCGGGACCCATCACTTTTCACAGGTCAAATGAACACTGTATGACACGAGCGCACGGCAAAATAATAATGATTATTTTTTTAAAATGCGCATTTTAACTGAAATTTATGTCACAGATTAGAAACGGACACAGGACCCAATAGCGCTCGTTTTCTCAGTTTTTATTGATAAAGAGGGAGAGTAAGGCTTGCTTCCACGATCCGATGGCTGACGGACAAGAGGAGCGAGCGGTGCGAAAGTGGCACTTCCGTGTCTGGCGAGGAGGATCGGAGACAGGCAGGCCGGGACTGGAGATCAAAGACGGTGTCGAGTTCGTAAGCGAGGTCGGTAGCAGGAGGCAGGCAAGTAACGGGGCGTAGCCAGGTCTGGAAACAGGTTGGCAACAAAGATCAAGCCGAAAAAAGCAGGGCAGGAAAGGAGTCGGACGAAAAGGCTTACTGAGCTAAAGACAACAGTTCGCATAACGATCTGACGGCTTCCTCTTGGAAGCTGGGGGTTGAAAAATCAGAGCATCAGCTGTTAAATTGGCACTACAATATACACGGGAGTGCAACAAAAACATTCTCAAAACCAAACTCAATGAACTCCACTGACTACATTTCAGAAGCCCGTACAATCACAACCTGTACACATGTTGAACCATGCGACTGATCTTAAGCTCTCCCATCCCTTGCGCACATGGCAGAGTGATAGAGAAAACCAAGTATTGAAGTATATAATAGATGTTCGAGTGTTAATTTTTCATTTGAATACCACAGCAAAAATATTCAATTCATAAAAATCAGTGTTTGACCCAAAAAAGTACAGTATATGCTCAGCCAGTATCACCGTATCCATTTTTCTTCTTTCTCCTTAATGTCTTTATCCAGTAGTGCCGCATCTACCGTAAATTCCGAACTATAGAGCGCACCTGATTATAAGCCGCACCCACCATTTTTTTAGGTGGTTTGCCACTTTTATACTTCCGCACCCACCATTTTTTAGGTGGTTTGCCACTTTTATACTTACACAAGCCGCACCCACGTATAAGCCGCGTGCGCCCGTATTAAAACTCGTGACACAATCACAAGCTTAACTTGAACCAGGTGTGGGGGGGGGGGGGGGGGGGGGGGGTTTAAGGGTTATTATTCTATCTTCTTTATTCATTATCCATTATACGTTATCGGTCAGTTCATAATACGCTACAAAGCCTAGGAGCCGGGACTCTTACTCTCAGCCAATAGGCCAAGCTAAGGTCCTAGCCTTAAAGCCTTGCTGCGATCATTGCGAATGCACCGTACCCGGAAGTACTGCAAAACCGGGCCGATGCGTGGAGTGGACAGAGCAAGCTCTTAAGGTGCACTGGACTTTAAGGTGCATTGGTTTAAATTCCTCGATTGTAACTACCTATGTTGTACACAATCCTAGAAATCTAAGCTCCGTAACTAACGTATGATGCAGACTTGTAAAGTCCAGGTCCCGTTGAAAGTAATCCAAAGAAACAAAATGTACATTTCCAAAGTTAAGGGTGGGAAAAATATATATCCACTATTGTCCGCTGCGACAACAGACAAATCTACCGGTAACTCAGCTTTACCCCATTTCCCATCAGCCCGCGTTTGCTCCGCCCCTTCTTTTTGATTCGTCCGTAGAACACATAACAGAATAAATCTCTAAAATAAATACATTACAATAATATACAGTTGCAAATACATATTATACATGGTTACACATATTTACGGGCTGAACATTTGGGAAAAAAGTAGCGGCTTATAGTTCGGAATTTACGGTAATCTTCCCTGCGAACAATGTACAGTATGTTGTAATAAATGACAAGGATGCTTCTATTCTAAGTATTCTGCACATGACCTCTGAACACACCCATCAAGGAATAGTTTAGCCGTTTGTTTTTAGCCAACGTGTGATGGCAATCTTGGCTGCTATCTGATATCTGACAGTTGATACTCCAATTCAAGTCCCCTAAACACACACACACATTATATTATTAACTCAAGGTCACGTTTCCTTTGTTTCGCTATGCGGTACATAATAAAACAGTCATTAAATAATAAGGAGTCAAAAAAATGAATCACTGCTTACTGGTGTCGGGTTAAATGCGCTATAAAAGGGAGGTTGGTTCTATCATTAGAAAAATATACAGCAGAAACTTTTTGAAGCTGAGAAATACTTTTTTTTTTTACTAAGTAGCGCAAAGGGTTACCAGTTTGATATACAGGTGCTTAAAATCCTTGAAAGTGCTTGAATTTTGGGTGAAGTGCTTGGAAGTGTGCTTGAAAATGACGCAGCCATCTGGTGGCTTCATTTTGCCATTGCATTTCGTCTTTCCTTGTTATAAAATGTCAAGGTGGCCGTTTTGGATGTAAAATCTCTCAGAAATTCAGTCTAATGGAAATAACTTGTTTTTAGATTCCTAAATACAAACACACACACACACATAAAACAACGTTTCAATAATCAGTCTAATTATATCTCTTGTACGTTTAGCAATCTTCTAATCTCATCTCATTAGCTGCACCGCTTATCCTCAGTAGGGTCGTGGGGGTGCTCGAGCCCATCCCAGCAATCATCGGGCAGTGGGCAGGGGACACCCTGAACTGGTTGCCAGCCAATCGCAGGGCACACGGGGACAGACAACTCGCTCGCTCATTCGCACCTAGGGACAATTTCGACCGGCCAATCCACCTGAAATGCATGTTTTTGGAATGTGGGAGGAAACCGGAGTGCCCGGAGGAAACCCACGCAACCACGGGGAGAACATACAAACTCCACACAGGAAGTCTGGAGCTGGATTTGAACCCACGCAAGATGTTTCCATGACTTGAACTGTGCCGCACATGCGCTAACCACTGCGGCGCCGTGCTGCCCGTTTATCAATCTTATATTCTTTTATTTTGAAGTCGTGCTCATGTGTGTGCTGTTTACACTGACGAATAATAAACCACGCCCTCTCTGGGGGCGGTCTCTTCTTTCTCTTACAACCATCATGGAGGACGCGAGTAATTTTGCTCTTGGTATCACGGTTAGTTTTTAACAATATATATGTATTTTATCTGTATTTTATCTTATTAATAGTCTTAATAATGTCTATCTCTGACAAAAACGTCAACTGAAATGAGTTTGCTTGGCATTGCCCGAAACAATATTATCATAATATGTCCTAGAACAGGGGTGTCAAACTCATTTTAACTCGGGGGCCACACGATGGAACAAACATTCGGGGGGCGGACTAGTAGATGAAAGAGAAAGAAAAAGAAATAAGAGAAAGAGGGAGGAAAAAGGATAGAGGGCGGGACAAAGAAAAAAAAAGAGAGGGAGAGAGCGTGAGAAACAAAAGATAAAAAGTCATGAGAAAGGGGAAAAAGAAAGGGAGAGGAAGAAAGAATCCAAAGAGAAATAGAAAAGAAAGCACGAAGGGTATGAGGAGAGAAAGAGAAAAGAGAGAAAAGGAAAAAAGGAAGTTAGAGCAAAAGAAGTTAAAAGACAGAGAGAGAGAGAGACAAAGAGCAACAAAGGAAGAGAAAAAGAGAGGCACAGAGCGTGGAAAAGAAAAGAGAGAGGGAAAAAGAGAGAGAAAGAGAAAAATAAATACAAGTACAGTGTCTTTGTGGCTTTGGCAACATCAAGTTGACATATTTCAACCTGCAGCCTGTTTTTCTCTTGCGCTTCTCTGAGTGTTGTCTCGCGGGCCGGATTCAATCCCTTAGCGGGCCTGATCTGGCCCGCGGGCCGCCTGTTTGACACCTGTGTCCTAAAAAGAATAGGAAAAAGCATATGCTTATTTAATCCTACCCATTCAACTTCATAATATTTCTGTTTTATGGCTCGATCTCTTATGTATTTACATATCTCAAACACCTCACAAATATACATTCTCATCATACTCAACATCCCTCTCACTATTTTCACAGATAACATCATCATCATTGCTTTGTCTATACATTTTCTGTATCTTTAAACCTGCTGCTTGAGCAGGGGGCCACACCCAGGCATCAGGACCACCCATTGCTAAGTGTCCTGATCCGTGCATTTTTTCCACCCTGACACCCGCCTGTCCCGTTTTTACTCCCGTTTGTCTCCGGCTACGACCCGTTTTGATCCCGACCACGTCTGCTTTCCCGTCCCAACTTACGACCCGTTTTCGCCCCCGACCACGTCTGCTCTCCTCTCCCGGCTTACGACCCGTTTCTGACCCCGACCATGTTTTTGGTCTCCAGTCCCGGCTACCGACCAGTTTTCCCGTCCCTGACACCGCCATCGCTTGCTACGCAAGATCCACTTCCACGTTCGGATCACAAGCCTGATATCGTTATCCAGTAATTCTATACGATTAAATACAAGTTACATTTATCGAGTGCAATGAAGATTTTCACCGGGTAGGCTGAAGTTCAATGACAGGTCACGCTGATCCAAATTCGGAATGTTTTGGCTGGGGAATTTGTATAACAGGGCTCTGGAGAAGTACGTCAGGCATTGTTTTGATAAACGCTTGGTGTTGTTTTGAGTTTCTTCAGACATCGAGGCGAGGGGGCTTTCCTGGCACACCCATGGGAGGAGCCGGCACACCAGCTGCCGGAAAAAAAAACGTGGGCCGGGAAATAGAAGATCAAGGGAACATCGAGAGGGAAGGCTTGACAGAGACTCGGCTAATTCGATGGAGTTCACTTAGTTAAATGATTTAAGAAATTAAATCTGCCCCCGTGTGGAAATGCCGGTCTCTTGTCCATATTTTCCCATCAAGAAACGAGCGCGCATTGTTAGGTAGTGTTTGGTTAATGGAGTCAGATAACTAATTGGAACAATTTGGTAAACGGTACATTTTTAATATTTAAAATCTAACAGTTCCTTCAATAAAACTTGTGGTAAACGTTACGCAAGTGGGTTCTATTGCCGTTCTGGTCCTGACAGTTCCAGCCCTATTCGAATGTACCGTATTTTCCGCACTATAAGGCGCACCGGGTTATAGGGCGCACCCCCAAAAAATAGTTTTTGGTCCTATATTTTCCATACATAAGGCGCACCGGATGATAAGGCGCTACAATGGGAACGTGGACAAAACAGTCAGATAGTTCAGTCAAACTTGTTACCCCCTTAACATTCCGAAAGCTTGCAAAGAAGCAAGTACGTGTCTCAGACATATACAGAAACAGTGACTGTACGATGTCACTCAAATGCATCGTTTCAAATATCATTCGGAAGGTTAAAGTCTTGGGATTCAAGAAATGCCAACCATTCCTTAGTTTCTATTTTCTTTTTCGCTCGCAACTTTACTGTGCATATGACAATAAACACTTGGAATTGAGTTTAATTTAAAAATAGACACTCCATTCCATCCATTATCTGCACCGCTTATCGCAGAAACATCGAGTTCAGTCTGAAACAAGATACAGGGACAATATAAAACCCGGAGTAGCTCACCGAAGTCGTTGTGTTCATAATAATGTGCAGCCGTGGTCCTCTTATATCCGTGAGTTTAGTAAATCCAGGAGAATAAAATATTTACAAATACAGAATAGAAAAAAATGCTTTCTCTATGCCGTCAGCCACGTGGTATACGCATTCATCTTTTTCGGCCAATTGCAGGCTTTGTTTTGCCGTTCAAGCCAATGCCAGCCTGTAAATGATAAAAAGGATCCGCCCCCTTGACCTCCGAATAACTTTAGCCAATAGTGATCGATTCAACTGATGATTGACACGTCTTTTTTGGCCAATTGCAGGCTTTGTTCTGCCGTTCAAGCCAATGCCAGCCTGTAAATGATAAAAAGGATCCGCCCCTTGACCTCCGAATAACTTTAGCCAATAGCGATCGATTCAAATGATGATTGACACATTGGTTAGCCAATGAAACGCCGGTAAATAAATCCCAGCATACACCGCGGACTACTTGGCGTTCGGGGGAAAATCGAGTCGGCGGCTGCAAGTTAGTTGCAAGACTTTGTGAATTAATATTGATCCATATATAAGGCGCACTGTATTATAAGGCGCATGGTCAGCTTTTGAAAGAAATTAAGGCTTTTAATAATAATAATAATTTCCTTGTATTGTCATTCTGTGTAACAATGTACACAGAACGAAATGTCGATTGCACCTGACCCGTTGTAGCGAGCCGATGCAGCCGCAGCCAACAGAGGGCGCCGCCGACCACTTTTTAAGTCTTAGGAATGACTCGGCCGGGGCGCGAACCCGAACCTCCCAGTCTCAAAGCGGGCGCCTTACCATCTAGGCTAGGTGCGCCTTATAGTGCGGAAAATACGGTATCTCTTCCTAAGCGCTATCTTGCACAAAAACTTGTTGAAACAAACTTGTACTTTGATTTTGCGGGAGGGGATGCTGTCGAGACTACGGACCTCCGACTTCCCCAAAGTCATTACTCCTCCGCATCGAACATAAATCTGCTCGCTCTTTTTAGGAACTCTAGCGTGGGCGGGTGTGACTCTTGCCTCCCCGGTTTGTTTGCTTTTATTTTGATAGAGTGGGAGTCCACTAATGGGAGCGTTATTTTGCCAAAGGCGTACTAGATTTTTGTTTTCCTTGCAGAAGCTGCAGTGTTTTACAGATTATAGAGTAATGTGCATACAGTAATACCAGATGTACATAGTCCACCAATTATCCTGAATCTTAATAGTATATAATAAGTACTTTTGATGTGTTTTATATGTGTATATGATTATATAACATGATAAAGAAATATACATGTAAAGGATGAACGCAATTTTATTTCATGTTCAGTGTGACGTGATTTTAGCTGGTACAGTAGAGTAACGGTTGGATGCAGAGGAGGGAGGGGATGGCGGATTAAAAATGGAACTGAATTTAAAATTCCTATTTGCGAGGATTTTCAAGCCCATAAAGTATTTCCTTGCTTTAATCGCCTTCTTATATTTAATAATCGTCCAGAGCATTGCCCGATCGTAACATAAAGTGAAGTAATCTGTTGTTATTATCACAATATTGGTTTCCATGGTTGTTTTTGCTACACTGCTAGCCTTGAGATCCATAACCAATAAATACAGCACATAAATACAGTATTATTTCCCCTGCCTGCAAAGTATTTACTCGAGTTTCCTAACTGAATTAAGAGAAAGTCATTGTGGGAGGTTGTTTAACCGATAGAAAATTGGCATTTTTATGATGCCGTGATGAGCACCAATAGCAAACCAGCCTTTTTATAATGCATCCACCAATAGAAATCAGGCATTTTAGAGGCATAACTCAAAATAAGCTCGAACACATTTTAGGGCATGCGAAATTATTTTTTGCTGATGTTGTATTGTGGTTGAAAAAACTTTATGAAGAATTACAGAAAAAACATCGTTTTCCGCTCCTTAAGCTGAAAATTTTGTAAGGTAGTGTCGCAGTATAGCAGGGGTCTACTGTAATACTCAATGCGATTGCGTTTGAAAATGCAAAACCAAGTTTAGCACCAGAAAATATCACTAGCTAACAAGTCACCTCGGTTTCAGTCGCCAGATCTGACAAAATCCCCCCTGAGTTGTAAACAGAAAATTGCGCACAGGTAGCTGCCAAGTCATGGATGGTCAATCATTGTGTGAGGAAGGACGGTATAAATCTCAACGGCATGCTTGAAGATTTTTCCCTTACACTGGCTTTTCTCAAAGCTGTTGGCGCTAGGTGTCTTATAGCAAAGCATGGATTTTTTTTTTCCATTGATATGGATTTCGCGCAAAAATATGCTTTCATGATAAAATGTGCCATAAATTGGGGTTGGACCCTATATGCAAGGAAGCAGGAACTGCGGCAGAACCGCTATAAAAAGAATTGTTGATAGCAAGGTACAAAGTAACAAATACAAACAAGTGCTTGGCAAAACACTAACAAAATGTCGAAACAAGAAACAAACCTGATGTAACCGTGACAATCGCAATGACCCGGCAGCCTCTTCTGTTTTCCGGATTTTGCGCAAAAACATGCGTTCATGATGAAATGTATCACGAATTGGGGGTGGACCCTATATGCAAGGAAGCAGGAACTGCGGTAGGCCTGGTATGAAAAGAATAGTTAATAACAAGGTACAAAGTAACAAATACAAACAAGTGTTTGGCAAACAACTAACAAAATGTCGAAACAACAAACAAACCTGATGTAACCGTGGCAATCGCAATGACCCGGCAGTCTCTTCTGTGTTCCGGATTCTGCGCAAAAATATGCTTTTATGATTAAATGTGCCACAAACTGGGGGTGGAACCTACATGCAAGGAAGCAGGAACTGCGGCAGACCCGCTATAAAAAGAATAGTTAATAACAAGGTACAAAGTAACAAATACAAACAAGTGTTCACAAAACAACTAACAAAATGTCGAAACAAGAAACAAACCTGATGTAACCGTGACAATCGCAATGACCTGGCAGCCTCTTCTGTTTTCCGCGCAAAAATTATGCTTTATGATGAAATTTGCCACAAACTGGGGGTGGAACCTACATGCAAGGAAGCAGGAACTGCGGCAGAACCGCTATAAAAAGAATTGTTGATAGCAAGGTACAAAGTAACAAATACAAACAAGTGCTTGGCAAAACACTAACAAAATGTCAAAACAAGAAACAAACCTGATGTAACCGTGACAATCGCAATGACCCGGCAGCCTCTTCTGTTTTCCGGATTTTGCGCAAAAACATGCGTTCATGATGAAATGTATCACGAATTGGGGGTGGACCCTATATGCAAGGAAGCAGGAACTGCGGTAGGCCTGGTATGAAAAGAATAGTTAATAACAAGGTACAAAGTAACAAATACAAACAAGTGTTTGGCAAACAACTAACAAAATGTCGAAATAAGAAACAAACCTGATATAACCGTGACAATCGCAATGACCCGGCAGTCTCTTCTGCGTTACGGATTTTGCGCAAAAATATGCTTTCATGATGAAATGTGCCACAAATTAGGGGGGGGACCCTATGTGCAAGGAAGCAGGAACTGCGGTAGGCCCGCTATAAAAAGAATTGTTGATAGCAAGGTACAAAGTAACAAATACAAACAAGTGCTTGGCAAAACACTAACAAAATGTCGAAACAAGAAACAAACCTGATGTAACCGTGGCAATCGCAATGACCCGGCAGCCTCTTCTGCGTTACGGATTTTGCGCAAAAATATGCTTTCATGATGAAATGTGCCACAAATTAGGGGGGGACCCTATATGCAAGGAAGGAGGAACTGCGGCAGGCCCGGTATGAAAAGAATTGTTAATAACAAGGTACAAAGTAACAAATACAAACTAGTGTTCACAAAACAACTAACAAAATGTCGAAACAAGAAACAAACCTGATGTAACCGTGGCATTCGCCATGACCCGGCAGCCTCTTCTGTGTTCCAAATTTTGCGCAAAAATAAGCCTTCATGAAGAAATGTATCACAAATTGGGGGTGGACCCTATATGCAGGAAACGCAGATGGCTTGCCATAAAAAGAATTGTTGATAGCAAGGTACAAAGTAACAAATACAAACAATTGATTATTATGATGATTTGACATTCCCCCACTCTTAGCATCTCTCAAGTACAGAGAAAGTAATAAGGGCACTTCCGAATTGACGAAGGACTTTTGAGTCCAGTGTTGACGTACAGCCCTTTCAACCTGCGCAGTTACCGCGGCGCACTGCCTTCATGTTTTATGCATATCGTATTTATCAACACTCGGCCGCTCAATAATTTACTGAAGAATTCTGCCGGCAGCCGGGGGGGGTCTAGCATCCTCGAGCGGGGGTGAGTGGGGTAGGGGTTTGTTATTATTGCTGTGTGAAGGGAGCCTCCTGTAGAATGAGCAGAGGACGTTCAAGGTCAACGTGCGACAAGGTAACACGGCGCACCTTTTAGGGTGCAAGAAAGAAAGAGCGGTAACGCTCAGATTTTGGGGAGGCTCAGGAGGTAAAGCGCTCGTCCTGGGATACAAAGGTCACTGGTTCGATTCCCGGCTTACATGTCGAAGTGTCCTTGGGCCAGACACTGAATCACTAAGGCCACTGATAAGCAGGTAGTTGCCTTGCACGGCTGACGCTGCTATCAGTGTGTGAGTTTTTGTGTTAATGGGTAAGTGTGAAGCACGTTGTAAAGCGCTTTGGGAGGTCTTCATTGACCTGAAAAGCCCTATAGAAATGCAGACCCTTGTGAATAGGAGTAGTGTAGTTTGCAATAGTATGTAGTCTGTGCAGCCCTTTGAGACTCCTTGTGATTGAGGGCATCACAATTTTAACATGACTGGACTTGACTTGACACGTTTTTGAGTTTTTCCTTGCCCTCATGTAGGTTTTAGATCGGGGGATGGTGTCATAATAGTCTGTAGTTTGCAATAGTATGTGGTCTGTGCAGCCCTTTGAGACTCCTTGTGATTGAGGGCATCACAATTTTAACATGACTGGACTTGACTTGACACGTTTTTGAGTTTTTCCTTGCCCTCATGTAGGTTTTAGATCAGGGGATGGTGTCATAATAGTCTGTAGTTTGCAATAGTATGTGGTCTGTGCAGCCCTTTGAGACTCTTTGTGATTGAGGGCATCACAATTTTAACATGACTGGACTTGATTTGACATGGTTTTGTGTTTTTCCTTGCCCTCGTGTAGGTTTTAGATCAGGGGATGGTGTCATAATAGTCTGTAGTTTGCAATAGTATGTAGTCTGTGCAGCCCTTTGAGACTCTTTGTGGTTGAGGGCATCACAATTTTAACATGACTGGACTTGACTTGATTTGACATGTTTTTGAGTTTTTCCTTGCCCTCGTGTAGGTTTTAGATCAGGGGATGGTGTCATAATAGTCTGTAGTTTGCAATAGGTTTGAGACTCTTTGTGATTAAGGGAGTCACAAATAAACATACCTTGACTTGATTGCAATGAGAGGCCGGTCAACAAAGGACAAAAAGGGACATCTGTGTTCTTGGGCACCAACGTTAGCTAACGTGAAACACGGCACCTCTTTGATTTTTACCCATATGTGACTTTCCTGCACCGCCTCGGGCTCCTGGTTATCATCTTTTGTGAGAATACCTGCAGAAATGCTCCTATCCTGCTTGTTAGGGAGTCACGCAGGCTACCAGAACAAATGTTGGCAACCGGAGGGAATGGGACAGAGAGGCCATTATAGAAATGATGGAAAATGAATCTTCTTCACATTTGAAAAAGTATTTTCATTTTACAACCAGATGTTCGCAAACAATCTTGTGAATGCTGAATGAGAAAGCGTGGAGGCAAATGGAATCAAATTCGGATTATTGTCAGGACCAGAACGAAGACAGGACCCACTTGCGTGCGTTTCTATTAGTTTTATTAGGAAGAAGGGAAAGGATAGTATACAGGATCGGTAGATCGCTGGTCGTGGGGAGCAGGTTGTTCAGAAGCGGAAGTGGTATTTCCGTGGCGAGCGATGGCGGTGTCGAGAGCGGGGAAAAACAGAGCGGTGGCCGGGACGGGGGAGCAAAAACGTAGTCAAGTTCAGAAAATGGGTCGGAGCCGGGAATCAAACGGGAATCAGAACAGGAGAGAGTCAGGTTCGGAAGGCTTGCCTGGCGTAGATGAGGTTTGCAGACGGACTGACAACAGATGACAGGAAGACGGCAGTTGGCGTCAAAGGAGCAGACTCAGGTGCCTCGTATCAGTAATCATGACAATTATAGAGACATGGAATTCTGGGAGATTTTTGAAAATGAAATCAGCAGAATGTGTAATGGAGTAGTGTTTTTATTTTTATTTTTATTTTTTCTCGGCTTGAGAATGTGCAAAGTGTTCCATCACAAGAAACTAAAATAACAAATGCGCTTTACAATGCTTTTCACACTTACCCATTCACACACATACTCACACACCGATACAGGGGTCAGCCCTGCGAGGTGCTTACCTGCATATCAAGGGCATTTGGGGGTTTAGTCTTTTGCCCAAGGACACTTTGACGTGTATCTCGGAGGAACCGGGAATCGAACCTGCGAACTCTAGGTCCCAAAAGGAGTCCTCTACCTCTTGAGGTCCTACAATATTTAAATTTTAAATAATGGGTCTCCTTGGCATTGGAATAAGACATTTTTGGGGGGTTGAAAATTTAGGATTTTGGAAAAAACAGCAGATTTCCTAAATGGGAAAAGTAATACCCTGTAAAAAACATATTCATGTCAAGGTAAATTTAAGTTTTTGTTTACTTTTAGTGTGACATAATCTGAGCTGGTCGAGTGGGGTAGCTGGTGGATGCAGAGGGGTGGAGGAGATGGCAACAGTGGGTTGAAAATTAAACTGGTTAAACGGATTCAAGGATTGCCATACCCTGAAACGATTCCCTTGTAGTATTTTTTTTTACAGCTGGATCCTACAAATATGAATAAAATGATGACTCACAACACGTGGTAAGCTTTCTCTCCTGGCTTTGATTACTTTGATCTCCGGCAAAACTAACAGAAAATGCCACAGAAACAAAATGAAAATAAATCCAAACAGCTTGCCAACATCATTTTTGCCGTTCCATGTATTCCGTTACTCCCCAAGCCTGCATAAAATGTAGTCATTTTAATCATATTTTATTAGCATATTTGGTATTGGAGTAATCCTAAAGTAATTGAAAGTAATCCAGTTAAAGTAACCCTACCCAACCCTGCTAACTAGATAACTAGATCAGAAGCTAGCTAGATTAGAAACTAGCTACAATGCTAGATCAGAGGCCAGCTAAATTGATACATCCTAAACTATCTAGATAACTAGATAAGAAGTTAGCTAGATTGGAAATTTGCTAAACTGCTAGATCAGAAACCAGCCACATTGATACATCCTAAACTCACTAGATAACTAGATCAGAAGCCAGCCAGATTGATACATCCTAAACTAACTAGCAGGGTTGGGTAGGGTTACTTCAACTTGATTACTTTCAATTCATCTCATCTCATCAGCCATACCGCTTATCCTCATTAGGGTCGCGGGGGGGCTGGAGCCCATCCCAGCCATCTCCGGGCAGTGGGCAGGGGACACCCTGAACTGGTTGCCAGCCAATCGCAGGGCACACAGGGACAGACAACTCATTCGCTCATTCACACCTAGGGACAATTTGGACCGGCCAATTCACCTGAAATGCATGTTTTTGGAACGTGGGAGGAAACCGGAGTGCCCGGAGGAAACCCACGCAAGCACGGGGAGAACATACAAACTCCGCACAGGAAGTCTGGAGCTGGATTTGAACCCACGACAGGTTCCCATGACATGAACTGTGCCGCACAAGCGCTAACCACTGCGCCGCCGTGCTGCTTTACTTTTGGATTGCTCCAATGCCAAATATGCTAATAAAAGACAAAAGAAACTAAATATGAATAAAATGACTACATTTTGTGCAGGCTTGGAATACATGGAAGGGCAAAAATGATGTTGGCAAGCTGTGGATTTATTTTCGTTTTGTTTTTGTCGCATTTTATGTTCGTTTTGCCGGAGATCAAAGAGATCAAAGCCAGGAGAGAAAGCTTACCACGTGTTGTGAGTCATCATTTTATTCATATTTCGTTTCTTTTGTCTTTTATTAGCATATTTGGTATTGGAGTAATCAAAAAGTAATTGAAAGTAATCCAGTCAAAGTAACCCTACCCAACCCTGTCCGTTACTCCCCAAGCCTGCAAGAAATTTAGTCATTTTAATCATATTTAGTTTCTTTTGTCTTTTATTAGCATATTTGGTATTGGAGTAATCCTAAAGTCATTGAAAGTAATCCAGTTAAAGTAACCCTACCTAACCCTGTCCGTTACTCCCCAAGCCTGCACAAAATTTTGTAATTTTATTCATATTTAGTTTCTTTTGTCTTTTATTAGCATATTTGGTATTGGAGTAATCAAAAAGTAATTGAAAGTAATCCAGTTAAAGTAACCCTACCCAACCCTGTCCGTTACTCCCCAAGCCTGCACAAAATTTAGTCATTTTAATCATATTTTATTAGCATATTTGGTATTGGAGTAATCCTAAAGTCATTGAAAGTAATCCAGTTAAAGTAACCCTCCCCAACCCTGTCCGTTACTCCACAAGCCTGCACAAAATGTATTCATTTTATTCATATTTAGTTTCTTTTGTCTTTTATGAGCATATTTGGTATTGGAGTAATCCAAAAGTCATTGAAAGTAATCCAGTTAAAGTAACCCTACCCAACCCTGTCCGTTACTCCACAAGCCTGCACAAAATGTACTCATTTTATTCATATTTAGTTTATTTTGTCTTTTATTAGCATATTTGGTATTAGAGTAATCCTAAAGTAATTGAAAGTAATCAAGTTAAGGTAACCCTACCCAACCCTGTCCGTTACTCCCCAAGCCTGCAAGAAAATGTACTCATTTTATTCATATTTAGTTTCTTTTGTCTTTTATTAGGATATTTGGTATTGGAGTAATCCAAAAGTCATTGAAAGTAATCCAGTTAAAGTAACCCTACCCAACCCTGCATATATACCTCATTTAGGTAGAAATGTCCTGACAGGTGATTGATATCAGACTGAAAGCTCGTTTTTCCCCTTCTGTCTTGCAGGACTTGAACGCAGCACACCCATGGAGACGAAGAGAGAGAGAAAGAGAGAGAGAGCCCAGATGCCTCAGTGAACAGCAGCAGGGTCCTGTTTCAAAAACACACTTGCACACCCTCCTACCCACACGTGCAACGAGCCGAGTCGGTACGAGGCACCGGTGGCTGCTCCTCACCGCTTCGCCGGAGCTCGGATCTCTGCTCGAATCCCACCGGGACGGAAAGAAGGAGGGAGAGGAGAGTAGGGGGCTTCCTTTTGGAGGAACGAGATTAAAGCATCGCAGAGACTTGCAGATGTGGAAGGAGCGCCGTTCAACTTCCCGTCCTGGGTGAGTTTCTTTCTCGTTCCCGGCACCTATTTATTTTTATTTTTTTTGCATAGGTTTTCTTTCTTTTATGCAGACGGGTCTTTCGATTGTGTTGCGCTTTTTTTCATCGCGTCTTTTCCCAGCCTCTCTCCGTGACACTTTGATGATGTGAGGGCGCTGCAGTTTTCCCAGGCTGCCGCTCTTCCTCGCGTACGGCATCGATTGATGGCGCCCTTGAGCAAGGCATGGTTATGCCTGACTGCTAATGTGACATCTCTTTTTCGCTCCAATTTTTTTCTATTGTTTTTTTTTTAAATTCAGGCATGAAAATCTCTCATTTTAGGAGAAATTCACCGTGTTTGAAGTGAAAAAGGGTGATTTACGTGAACTGTATAGATCTAAGGATAGGATTTAAGGTGGGGAGGGGGTTGTTGTGAGATTACCCAGAGTGAGTGTACTTGGTGCTGTATTTCATATAAATGTAAATGGTCTGCATTTATATCGCGTTTTTAATGTCACTGAAGACTTCCCAAAGTGCTTTACAATGTGCTTACCCATTCACACACACTCACACACACCGATAGCAGCGTCAGGCATGCAAGGCAACTACCTGCTTATCGGGGGCATCAGGGATTCAGTGTCTTGCCCAAGGACACTTTCACATATAACACAAAGGAGCCGGGAATAAAACCTCCCAAGACGAGCGCTTTACCTCCTGAGCTCCTGCCGCCCCTCAGAAAACGCGATCACGCTGTTTTAATTCACAGTACCAGAGACAAACGTTAGACAATGGAGAACAGATTTCAGCTACGGTTTCTTTGGGAGTGGGTGCTGACTTTGGCGACCTCAGGTGGACATACCTAAAACGACATCTCATTTTTCTCTTGCGCTTCTCTGATTTGTCTCATGGGCCACATGTTTGACAGTCCGAGCTGACAAATTTTATTTATTTTATTTTATTTAAACATTTTAAAATGTAATAATCTATAGGGTTCATACAGGTGCTTCAAATCCTTAAACATTTTTTAGTTCAAATGTTGTGTTTAGTGTGAAGTGCTTGTGAATGCTTAAAATTGCTGCCATTTTTCCTCAACAAGTCTGCTTAAAAATGACGCTGACACTGCTCTCCGGTGCCCTCGTTTTGCCATTGCATTTCTTCTTCTCCTGTGATTCACTGCAGCAGGCATTAGTTTGTACGGCATTGTCCTATAAGGCGTCATCGCCCCCTAGGGGTCGCCCCCAGGAGGACACGTGCATGCTAGACCTAAACAAGGCACTATGAAATGGGTATTAGTTCGAGTGTTACGTATACGTTTTGGACATTTTATTATGGGCCATGTAAAAAATTAAGGTAGTTTTCCAGTGGTAAATTGTAATAGGAAGAACTTCCTGTACCTGAAAATATAAGCTACACAACCCAACCTCTCTATGGAGAGAGATTTGTTTTAAAAACAAATATATTTGTGATTTACTCAAGATCAAAAAGTCTTCATGAATGCACACGCAAGATTAAAAATTGCATATGTTAATTGCAGATATTTTTAAGGGTCTGCAAAATACATGTTCATACCGGATTTTCTTTTAATGGTACTGGATAAATTGGAAAAATGGCTTTCAAAAACTTGCTTAAATTTGGCCAGTAAAAAGATGTACCGTATTTTCCGCACTATAAGGCGCACCTAAAAACCTTTATTTTTTTCAAAAGCTGACCATGCGCCTTATAATACAGTGCGCCTTATTTATGGATCAATATTAAGTCGTAAAGTCTTGCAACTAATCCAAGCAGCCGCCGACTAGATTTTCCCCCGAAGGCGAAGTAGTCCGCGGTGTATGCTGGGATTTATTTACCGGCGTTTCATTGGCTAACCAATGTGTCAATCATCATTTGAATCGATCACTATTGGCTAAAGTTATTCGGAGGTAAAGGGGGCGGATCCTTTTTATCATTTACAAGCTTGTATAGGCTAAGGGGCAAAACAAAGCCTGCAATTCGCCGACAAAGATGAATGTGAATAGCAAGTCTGGTTGTCTGCGGCATAAAGAAAACATGTATTACCATTCTGTATTTGTAAATATTTTACTCTCCTGGATTTACTACACTCACGGATATAAGAGGACCATGGTTGCACATTATTATTGAACACAACGACTTCGGTGAGCCACTCTGGCTATATATTTTCCCAGTATCTTGTTTCAGAGTGATGTCAATGTTTCTGTGATGGGTCTTTTTTGAAATTAAACTCAATTCCAAGTGTTTATTGTCATATGCAGAGTAAAGTTGCGAGCGAAAAAGAAAATAGAAACTAAGGAATGGTTGGCATTTCTTGAATCCCAAGACTAACCTTCCGAATGATATTTGGAACGATGCATTTGAGTGACATCGTACGGACACCGCATCCGCACGTGTCTACGACACGTATTTGCTTCTTGGCAAGCTTTCGGAATGTTAAGGGGATAATAAGTTTGACTGAACTATCTGACTGTTTTGTCCATGTTCCCATTGTAGCGCCTTATAATCCGGTGCGCCTTATGTATGTCAAATATAGGACCAAAAACTATTTTTTCGGGGTGCGCCCTATAACCCGGTGCGCCTTATAGTGCGGAAAATACGGTACAAACCCTGATCAATAGATGGCGCCCGAGAGCAAGGCATCCTTTTGCCTGACTGCTAATTTTTTGGTTTTAACTCGCTTTCTTTTGTTTCTATCTTTTTTTTTTCATTTTTTGATCCGTCTCATCTCGTAAAACAGACATGGCACAAAAAAAAACAATTTGCAGGGCTGAAAAAGGAGCAAAAATGTGAGAAGTGACTGAGGGTGACAGTGCGGGCTGGATGAGATACTGGATCTCCGCTTGCATCAGTGGATAGGTGAGGATGAGTGCTCTGCAGGTTACACAAGTGGAGGTTATTTAACTCAGTGTTTGGCAACCTTTTCATTGAATCGAAAGCAGGGGTTACTTATTTGTTTCCTGCTGGTACACAAGTTAGAAAATTCAGATTTAACCCTGAAAAATGTGGACCACTCATCTACTGTCAAACTAAACACAAAAAAGAGAATTATGCATATGGTTCTTTTTTGGATTGTGAGCATCCTCACTGCCACTGAAGAATTCATTGTTTTTAATGGAAAATATACATAAAAATGAGAAAAAAATGGAATAATAATCTTATTTCATGTCCAGTTGGCAAACGGTTGAGCTTATTTTTAATATTTTTATTTTTACCTTATTTTCACTCGCATCTCCTTCGGTACAAAGAGTCTATAAAAATCATATCACAAACAGCAAAACATGAAAAATAATGCTTAAAACTTGCAAAAACTACATTTTGTTCTATTCATTTTCCTCCCCAAAATTTGATTTTGTCAATTTCGGTTTTCTGTGTTTTTTTTTCCCTTAAATGATGCTTTAAAAACCCATTTTCAAAAGAATGACTTAATTATTTTTGGGATTTATTTTCATTTATTTATTTTATTTATGTATTTTTTATTGATTGACAAAATCATTCAACATAACAGTCGTACATGGTTTTGTTTTTCTCACCATTGCAAAAAATAGACAACATAAACTTCTCATCTCATCAGCTACTCCGCTTATCCTCAGTAGGGTCGCGGGGGTGCTGGAGCCCATCCCAGCAATCATCGGGCAGTGGGCAGGGGACACCCTGAACTGGTTGCCAGCCAATCACAGGGCACACAGGGACAGACAACCCTCTCGCTCATTCACACCGAGGGACAATTTGGACCGGCCAATCCACCTGAAATGCATGTCTTTGGAATGTGGGAGGAAACCGGAGTGCCCGGAGGAAACCCACGCAAGCACAGGGAGAACATACAAACTCCGCACAGGAAGTCCGGTAGCTGGATTTGAACCCACACAGGAGGTTCCCAAGACCTTGGAACTGTGCCGCACCGCCGTGCTGCCCTATATATATATATATATATATATATATATATATATATATATATATATTTAGGGATTTGCTTTTGCTCCACCATAAATCTTTGTATTTCTCTGAAGGATGCTAGAATTCCCTACACTGATAAAAAAAAATAAAAAAATGTTATTACTTGAGCTCGTTGAGTTTTGATATGAATTACTAGATAATGAAAGAGGATATCGAAAATAAACAGGACAAACTAGATGGGAAAGAAAACTGGAGAAAATAATAGACACGACAAAAATATTTCAGCAGGAATTTCAATAAAACAAAAGTAAGTATTACACCCGTTACGTAAGCAACAAAATTGTACAAAAGCAAAACAAGGTTATTGTTAAGTTACCAAAGTGAACATACTGTACTTTATTTTGAAATACAGTTTTGTTTTGTCCTTTTGTTGCGTTCCAGCTAGTCAACCTACCCCAACACTTTGGCGTTAGCGCCTAGCCTGTTAGCATTAAATCACCAGCTCGACTCAAACAGTTTCTTTACGGACGCACTTTGTTTGTTGCTGATGTTGCGTTCCCGCTGCGCGCTCAGCCAATAAATTGAAAGTCTGAGCATTAAACGGCACTTTTGTTTTGGTTAGCGCCGGAGTCCAAACGGGTCCTCCGAGCCAAGTGGTTATTGATCCGTGCGCCGACAACTCTCTGTTTGATTGAAGACGTCCCGGGCAGCTTCGGCGCGTCATTATCGGGGCCCCGCTTTGTCATAGCGGGAACATTACGGATCATTAAGTGCCTGTCGGGAGACCCCGAAGCCAACCCGTAGCGCTAATGCTATCGGAACGTACATCGCTGTGAAAAAGGATTTTCCCCCATTCTGAATTCTGTCATTTTCAGATAGATAGATGTCTAGATAGATAGATGTTTAGATAGATAGATAGATAGATAGATAGATGTCTAGATAGATAGATGTCTAGATAGATAGATAGATAGATGTCTAGATAGATAGATGTCTAGATAGATAGATAAATGGCTAGATAGATAGATAGATAGATAGATAGATAGATATAGATGTCTAGATAGATGGGTTGATAGATATAGATGTCTAGATAGATAGATGTTTAGATAGATAGATAGATAGATAGATAGATAGATAGATGTTTAGATAGATAGATAGATAGATAGATAGATAGATAGATAGATAGATGTCTAGATAGATAGATGTCTAGATAGATAGATGTCTAGATAGATAGATAAATGGCTAGATAGATAGATAGATAGATAGATATAGATGTCTAGATAGATGGGTTGATAGATATAGATGTCTAGATAGATGTCTAGATAGATAGATGTTTAGATAGATAGATAGATAGATAGATAGATAGATAGATAGATGTTTAGATAGATAGATAGATGTCTAGATAGATAGATAGATAGATAGATAGATAGATAGATAGATGTCTAGATAGATGTCTAGATAGATAGATGTCTAGATAGATAGATAAATGGCTAGATAGATGGATAGATAGATAGATATAGATGTCTAGATAGATGGGTTGATAGATATAGATGTCTAGATAGATGTCTAGATAGATAGATGTTTAGATAGATAGATAGATAGATAGATGTTTAGATAGATAGATAGATAGATAGATAGATAGATGTCTAGATAGATAGATAAATGGCTAGATAGATAGATAGATAGATAGATAGATATAGATGTCTAGATAGATGGGTTGATAGATATAGATGTCTAGATAGATAGATATAGATGTCTAGATAGTTAGATAGATAGATAGATAGATAGATATAGATGTCTAGATAGTTAGATAGATAGATAGATAGATAGATGTCTAGATGTCTGGATAGATAGATAGATGTCTAGATGTCTGGATAGATAGATAGATGTCTAGATGTCTGGATAGACAGATAGATGTCTAGATGTCTAGATAGATGTCTAGAAGGCTAGATAGATGGATAGATGTCTAGATAGATAGATCAATGTCTAGATAGATAGATGTCTAGATAGATAGATAGACGTCTAGATAGACGTCTAGATAGATGTCTAGATAGTTAGATAAATGGCTAGATAGATAGATGGATAGATAGATAGATAGATGTCTGGATAGATAGATAGATGTCTAGATGTCTAGATGTCTAGATAGATGTCTAGAAGGCTAGATAGATGGATAGATGTCTAGATAGATAGATCAATGTCTAGATGTCTAGATAGATAGATGTCTAGATAGATAGATAGACGTCTAGATAGACGTCTAGATAGACGTCTAGATAGATGTCTAGATAGATAGATGTCTATATAGATAGATAGATAGATGTCTAGATAGATAGATAGATAGATAGATGGATGTCTAGATTGATAGATAGATATAGATGTCTAGATAGATAGATAGATAGATACTTTATTCATCCCCATAGGGAAATTCACACTTCCAGCACTATCCTTGTGTTGAAAATAAAATAATAAAATACAAAAATACCCACTATAACGTTTTGCCATAGAGTATTTAAATAGTGCTACGAAAATACACACTGTAATAAAAATAGGATAATATGCAAATGTGGGTGTGTGGTTTAATGTGGGTTTTTACTCCCCCGGGTGGGGTTAAAGAGCCTCATGGCATGAGGAAGAAATGATCTCCTCAGTCTGTCCGTGGAACAAGACTGTGACAGCAGTCTGTCGCTGAAGCTGCCCTTCCGTTTGGAGATGATGCTGTGTAGTGGATGTGATGAATTGTCCATGATTGACCGCAGCTTTTTCACTGCCCGGAGTTTGCATGTTCTCCCCGTGCTTGCGTGGGTTTCCTCCGGGCACTCCGGTTTCCTCCCACATTCCAGGGTGTCCCCTGCCCACTGCCTGGAGATGGCTGGGATGGGCTCCAGCACCCCCCGCGACCCTACTGAGGATAAGCAGTGCAGTTAATGGATGGATGAATGGATCAGAAACCTTTGTGAGTGATAAATTTGCAAAAAAACACCGAAATCAGGAAAGGGGGCAAATACTTTTTCACGGCACTGTATGCAATCGGTTTGCGGGGCGCGCTCGTGATGTCGGTAATAAAACGGCAGCGGACAGGTCAATTAGTCAGTGCGGCATTGTCGAACCGTCGATAAACCCGGCAACCCCCTGCCGCCCCCGACCCAATCCTTGCGCAACTCGGCCCCGCTCTCCTCGTTCTGATCCCCCCGGTCGCACATAAAACTGTCAGCGGCGTTCAAGAGCCACATTAAGTCCACTTAATGATATCGCTGCCGAGCTGCATTGTTTTCAGCTTTACGGCGGCAGTGAAGCGCTAGCGGGAAACGCCACGCCGCGGCTTTTCTAAAGGATCGAACGGAGGGGGCGGGACGGCCAGCTGGAAGCCGAAGTGGAATGGTGCCCAAGCTAAGATCTTGTATTTTGGGATGAGGGCTGGAGATGCTCAGAAGACGTTTTTCTTCAATATCGAATACGACCGTTATAGCTTTATAAGCCGCCAACCACCGTCTTCTTCTTGAGTCAAGTCATGTTTATTTGTGACGCCCTGAATCACAAAGAGTCTCAAAGGGCTGCACAGACCACCGATTATTGCAAACCACAGACTATCATGACGCCATCCCCTGATCTAAAACCGACATGAGGGCAAATACTACACAGATATTTTAGACATAAAATATAGGTCATAGAATAGAAGTGTGTTTTAAGCTTAGATTTAAACAATTCCACTGAGGTTGCAGATTGAATCTCAGGGGGAAGAGCATTCCACAAATGGAGAACGCTCTCCAACCTGCAGATTTCTTCTTGGCTCTTGGGATCACCAGTAGACCAGCATTTTCCTTTAATTCTGAAAATAAGCGTTTTTTACACTAAAAACAACTTCTATGCTCAAAACAAGTGTTGTGTCTTCTTCTCGGTTTAATACAAGTGTAATTTTCTAAGCTGAAAACAAGCACCATCTTCTTCTACTCTGAAATCAAGCATCATTTCCTCCACTAAATCTTAGTATCTTCTTCTACAGTAAAAAATAGTATATTCTTCTACACTTGAAATAAGTGTATTTTCGGCGCTGAAGACATTGTCGTTTGCTTCTGTTTTGTGAAAAAACTTTGTTTTCTATTTATAGAGATAGAAAAATAGAGACATAGATAGAGATATAGAGAGATGGATCGAGAGATAGAGATAGAGAGATAGATAGATACTGTGGGGGTGGGGTTTAATGTGGGCTTTTACTCCCACGAGTGGAGTTAAAGAGCCTCATGGCATGAGGAAGAAATGATTTAGATAACAAAAATGTATTTTGTTTGGCAAAAAAAGTCGCTTTTTCCACTTTGAAAATGTCATCTTTCATTTTGAAAATAAGCATCTTTTATTTGGAAAATAAACTTTTTATTCTACACTGAGAAACAGTGTTGTCTTCTACACTGAAAACAAGCGTTACTGTATATTCAATTATGAAAACAAGCATCTTCTTCTACTCTGAAAACATCTCATCTTCTTTAAAGTTGAAAAAACGAGGATTCTACACTTAAACAGGAGTCATTTTCTACAATGTAAACAACCAACTTCTACTAACTAGCTTCTTCTTCTACTATGAAAACAAGTGTCGTCTGCTTCTCGAAAACACAGAAAGCTAGTGGCCTCTTTTATATTCAGGAGACTTGTTTTATTGCATTTTGAGAATAATAGTCTTATGTAACCGCGGCGTACCTGTCCTACCAAAGATCCACATTAACGCTGGACTGGATGATGAGATTTTTTTAATTACAGTTTCTGCAGATGAAATGAGTCACAACATTAGCTTTTCTGCTGGCTTTGATCCCTTTGATCTCGTTAGCAGCTCTCTCTGTAGACTGCCCAAAGCATATCAAAGAGCTTTCTTTTCAATTTACATAAAATACATTTTAGAATATAACAATACATTTTTACATCCATTATAACAAGATACTTTTAACAAGAGATCGTATAGTGAATTTTTTAACGTTTAAAATGAATTCAACATATTTTTCTTTATATATATGAGAAAATAGAAATAAGAACAATAATGAGTATAACAACGGATACAATTTACCTGCAGATGAAATGAGTCACAACATTAGCTTTCCTGCTGGCGTCGATCTCTTTGATCTCTACAAGGGGAATTAACATTTTAGTAAAACAGAAACAAAACGAAAATAAATCCAAACACCTTGACAACATTAATCACATTCCTGTGTATGTTGAGAGATTTGTCAGCTGGGGTTATAATGTTTAAAATTAACTTCTTTTGTGGAGCACCAAAAGATGTATCTTACCGTTAGCAGCTCTCTCTGTAGACTGCCAACAAACCCCGCCTCCCGGTCACATGTCAGAAGCCAAAACCAAACCCTACCCCATACCAGCAGGTGGCACTGTTGGACTCATCATTGCAGGACACTTTCCAAAAACTATACACATATTTCAGCAGGAATTTCAATAAAACAAAAATTATTATTACACCCGTTACACTTATACCAGGTGTCAGCAACCCAAAATGGGGAAAGAGCCATATTGGATCAAACAAAGTCGCAAAAAACGGAGTCTTATATAAGCCTTATTATGAAAGCAAAGCACGCACAAATGAAGATCCAACAGATCTGAGCAAGGATTTCCACAAAAATAATAAGAGCGCCCCCACGCTTCATAAAAAGTAATGAAGTCCCATCCGCCATTTTCCTCAGTCAATAAAACTTCCTTGAGTTGTGTATGCTTTCAAATCATTTGGTTTTAATGCACTTATCCCATTCAAGCGTGGATAGAGCGTATGAATATTTTACACTTTTATGACATAAGATTAGATTTGCCAACATTTCTAAATTGGCTGTGAGCATTTAATGCAAACGTGGGAAAAAGAGAATATTTTATTGGTGATCAACGATGGGCGTCGAGTATCAATGTGTACAGCAGTAATAATTACA
Organism: Urocampus carinirostris; assembly: GCF_059441175.1. Taxonomy (NCBI): domain Eukaryota; kingdom Metazoa; phylum Chordata; class Actinopteri; order Syngnathiformes; family Syngnathidae; genus Urocampus; species Urocampus carinirostris. Next base: position 36,713,443 of record NC_142360.1, on the reverse strand, counting down.
AGACAGTAATAACATATTAATAACATGGTAACAACAACTTGTCTTCTAGAAACTTATTTCAAATTCCACATTAATCAGTAACAAAAATCTTTTAGCTTCAAAAAGGTTGGGGGTCCCTGATTTACAGTTAATTCCATCTCTGATTTCTGTTAATCGAAGCCAAATTACCCAGTTTTGCCTTGATAGCTGCTCAATTTGATTTAATGTATCGATATATGAGTTTTTTTCAAGCTATTTCTGCTACAGTGGTGGCTCTGTCTGGTCTTTCCTACTTAAGGTAAAACATATTTTTTTCCCTAAATCATACGCCCCCTGGCAGACCACGGATGGTACTGCAGCTCCCAATAATAGTCAATGGCAACCCATAGACTTCAATGGTATTTTGCTTAATTATATGCCTCCTGGCAGGCTGTGGGTGGTACAGTTACATTAGAGTCTAAAATGTAATTTACAAAGGTAAGTTGAATATACTGTCATGATGTGACTCAGCTGTGCCCGCTCTTTTGGCGCCAACTGGGTTCTGATTGGCTCCCGATCAGTATTTGAACCCAGTCCGGTCAGTCCCCTTTTGTCAGTCCGTCTGCAGACCTACGTGAACACTAGGCAAGCCTCTTTCGACCCTGACTCCCACCTATCCCGTTTTTTGCTCCCGTCTGTCCCCGGCTTCGACCCGTTTTTTGATCCTGACCACGTCTGCTCTCCCGTCCCGGCTTTCTAACTCTTTTTGTCCCAGACTACGTCTTCTCTCCTATTCTGGCTTACGACCCGCTACCGACCCGACCACGTTTTTGCTATCCTGTCCCGGCTATCGGCCCGCTTTTTTCGTCCCTGACACCGCCATCGCTCGCCACGGAAGATCCACTTCTGCGTTCAGAGCGCAATCCGAGTATCAGAGCGACTAGCTTCCCGTGTCTAGCGAACACCGGATCGTGGGCGCAGCCCTTTCTCTTTCTTCCAATGAAACTTGTGAGAAACGCAACGCAAGTGGGTCCTGTCTCCGTTCTGGTACTGATAAATGCAAAGTGAAATTGTTGTATAATAGGGGATAGAAAACTATGGTAGTTAGCGACAAACCCCCGGTACCACAGAAGCAAACATGATACATTATCATAAATAAACAAAATAGTAAATAGTAAGCAATACTTGTACAATATAGGATTTAAAACATTATAAATAGATATAAATGTACATACATGTGGTGGCGTGACTTGAGCTGGTTGATTTGAGTAGCGGGTGGATGCAGAGGGGAAGGAGACATCAATGGTGTATTAAAAATGAAACTATTTTCAAAACTTCCACTTTCCAAGATTATAATACTAGTAAAACATTTTCTGACTTTAATTGCTTCCTTATTTCTGTATTTCTTGAAAATTGCAAGCATCCTTTCCATGATTCTCATTTTTTTCTGCTTTTTCCTTTAGCATTACTGCAAACCTTGGACCCATAGCAAATAAATAGAGAAAATACAGTATCGTTTCACCGAATCACAGTCTTTACGGAGCACAGGAGATTTGAAATGGAAAAAAGAGAAAGGCATAGTGGGAGGGAATTCAGCCAATGATGTATTCGCATATCTATGATGGTTTAATGCAAACCAATGTTTTTTACATTTGGGTGCATGCAAAATGTCGCAACGAAAGGATGAAAACATCAAGTAAAAACGCTGTAAAGCGGGGTCTCCACATCCCGGGGGGGTCTACTCTAGTTCTGTCATTTCAAGGAGTACTCATGTGTTTTACTATGCTGCAATGATGGAATGTATGCTTCAGCCTACATAATTCATATCTAGCTTAGCCTACATGAATAATGAACATATCAGAGCTGTATTTTTTTTTAAAAACGTGGCCTGCTTTAAAGTTAATGGCCGTCAGGCTCAAAGCGAGAATGTCAGGCATCGTGTTGGTGGTATCGGCTTGAAGGGCTCTGAAGTTGTGGGTTTTTCTCCCGAGTTACTACGTGAGGGAAAAAAGTACTACTGGTCGCACCTGCTGCATATTTTACGTTCCCCTGAGTTCAAAGAAAATGTGATATTTGTGTTGTTGTCGCATCGCTCGAGTGAAGATGAGGCAAACATGAAGTACATCAAAGTGAAAAATGTAGTAAAACTACCCGGTCATCATTTTTTTCTCTCAGTATTTTTTCTGACCGATAGGAGTACTCATTGATATCAATACCACAAGGCCATACAATGATTTCCCTAAAACAAATGCCATAAATCTACCTAGGGCAGTTTTTATTTATTAATTTTTCTTTTCCCGATTGATACGAGTACTCTTAAGTACTCACTGATACCGATACCACATTTCCGCCTATAGCATTATTTTCTGACCAATACAAGTGCTATCAAGTACTCATTGATACTAATACCACAGGCTCTGTTACGAAGTTGTCCCTGATAAAAATTCTATATGTCTACTTATTTATTTCTCTTAGTGTTTTTTCTGACCAATACTAGTACACTTAGCACTCATTGATACCAACACCACAAGGCCATACAATGATTTCCCTAAAACAAATGCCATATATCTACATAGGGCAGTTTTTTTTCTCACTATTTCTTTCCGAATAATACGAGTACTTTTAAGTACTCATTGATACAGATACTACAGGCTGATACAAAATACCATACGTCCGCCTATAGCATTATTTTATAACCAATACGAGTGCTATCAAGTACTCATTGATACCACTACCACAGGCTCTGTTACGAAGTTGTCCCTGATACAAATTCCATACGTCTACTTGTTTTTTCTCTTAGTGTTTTTTCTGACCAATACTAGTACACTTGAGCACTCATTGATACCAACACCACAAGGCCATACAATGATATCCCTAAAACAAATGCAATATATCTACCTAGGGCAGTTTTTTTCTAAATTTTTCTCTTTCCGATTAATATGAGTACTTTTAAGTACTCATTGATACCAATACCACAGGCTGATACAAAATACCATATGTCCACCTATAGCATTATTTTTTGACCAATACGAGTGCTATCAAGTACTCATTGATACCAATACCACAGGCTCTGTTACGAAGTTGTCCCTGATACAAATTCTATATGTCTACTTATTTATTTCGCTTAGTGTTTCTTCTGACCAATACTAGTACACTTAGCACTCATTGATACCAACACCACAAGGCCATACAATGATTTCCCTAAAACAAAAAAACAAATACTTTTACCTTTTTTATCTCAATATTTTGTTCTGATCAACATGTACTCTTGAGTATTCCATTTCACTAGTGATGGCAGTAGCCCTTTGGCGACCTTGCCCTTGGCTTTCTGTGAAAATGTTAGAACAACCCTTGTCCGACACAGCGATTGTAAATAAAAAAAGGAAAGTTGACTGTGAGGGTCACCGCTTCCAGGACAAGTGGAAACTGGAGTATTTTTTTCACCAAAATCCTAAAGAGCTGCGTTATTTTAAAATAATAGAATATAATAGAATAAGCATTTATTATCATTGTTACAAAATGGGTCGAACATATTGTGACAACGAAATTGGACGTGGCACTCCAGTTTCACATTTTACTAAGAGAATGAAAAAAAGAAAAGATAGAAGATAATTTACACAATATTAATAGTATTAAGAATCTAACAACAGCCACAAAAATACACAGATCAGGTCAAACCCCTCTGTAAGCTACAGTAATATTAATCGCTCTTTACAGAGGATAAAGAATATACGACTATTTTTATATAAATACATTTTGTTAAAAGGGTTATAAGAAGCGTTGTTGATTGTTAGCTTTGTATAAGGCGCGTTGCACTCTGAGTTAGCATAGAGCAAACAGTAAAAACAGTGTCTGAAACTCTTGACAAAATGTTACTGGACACCTGCCCCATTTTTCACAACTTGGAACACAGTAAGACGACTCATCGCAAAAAAAAAAACATTGTTGAAAAGTATTAAGGATTGATAATCAGATTATATAACAGAACAACACTTTAAAATGAAGTTTATTATAAATCTAGTTATAATATGTACCTGTATTTACTCATCTTCATTCAGGCAAGGTTTGCGTTGCGTCGTCTGCTACAAACCACGTGAACTCCTCTTTCCACGATGCTTTTAATGTACGTTTACATTTTGTAGCGTCATCAATTTTGTTAGCTTCTTTTGAATCTTTCTTCTGAGGTTTTGGCTTGATTCCTAACCACTTATCCATTTTTCTAGTGTTCTCTGTGCGTCTACTTTGGAAAATGATATGCAAATGCACGACCTTATAACGCTCGGGAGAGTCCGGAAGCACCAAGTTAACCGATGCAGGCTTCTGATTGGCTGCTAAGTATGCAAATTGCCAAACGAAAAAAAATTCTGAATTTCCCAAACCGAACGAAGATTCGTTTTTTTCTTGAAAAAGTTGTCGGCCACCCGGGCGGAGACGTTTGATAACTTGTACGCCCGACGTAAACAGACACTGGGGAAAGCTAAGTTATGTCAACATTTTAACTGTCCCTCCACTAAGTTGCCTCCAACTCAAGGCACCACTTTACTTCCTACTTACCTGGCAGGGGAGATACCATGATCATGAAGGTGTTACCTGGCAGGGGAGATACCATGATCATGAAGGCTGTGGTTGTTGAACTGAGTACTTTGTGCTCAGGTGTCGGCAACTGTGGTCTCGGCATGTGTCGGTCAGGTCAGGACCTTGTATCTAAGTTTGATTTTTGCAATTCGGAGATGGAATAAGAGCTTGCTCTGTCCACTCCACGCATCGGCCCGGTATTGCGGTACCTCCGGGAAGGGTGCATTCGCACTGATCGCTGCATGTCTCTGTGGCTAGGACCTTGACTCGGCCTCTTGGCTGGGAGCAAGTGTCTCGGCCCCTTGGGTTTGTAGCGTATTATGATTAGACCGATAACGGATAATGGATAATTGATAATAAACCTTACAAAATCCCTCCTCCTCTCATTCGCTAAATTCAAAGGTATTCTAAATCACCTCAGGCCCATAGTGTTCATTTTACCTGTGAAAAGTGATGGGTCGCTGGGACTCGCATGCTCAAAAATCTATAGGTCCCAACAGAGATCTATGGGTCCTCAAAATTTTGTGTGCTCCATTCCCTTACAAAATACAAAAAAATCTATTTTTTTTTTAAACATGTTTATTTATGTAGTTTAACATGTTATATTCTACATGTGTTTCCTTATATCATATATATTGTTAATGAACATTTTGTTGTGAGACACTGAGTTGCTCGACATGAATGAGGTTTATTATTAACGTTTTCTTATTCAAATTATGAATTCATTTTCTGCATTAAATTATTGTTGGTAATATACTGATTAAAAGGGATCACCACAAACCTGTCTTTTGTCATTTTCTCCTTTTATACTTCCTTTTTTTCCTAACTTCTTTATACAACATCATCATTCGTAATATAATGCATCAAAGCAAGTGAGCCGTTTGAGAGCCGGCTCTCTTGAATGAGTTGAGCCGAAAAAGCCGGTTCTCTAAAAAGAAACGGACTTTCCCTACACAACTCGAACTGGAGATCGGCGTGCGGACGAAAACTCGAACCGCGAGACCAAAACAATAATGGCGGATCTGCCTGACGGAAAGTTTGGAGTGCGGTAAATCTTTGTAAAAAAATGATAAGGACAATTTTGTGTCAAAAAAGTTGCGTCCCGGGGACGCACGTTGATTTGAGACGATGCGTCCCCAGCAAAAATAATGTGTCTAGGACGCAGGGACGCGGGCAAACCAGAACACTGGGCCCATAAACTCAATTATTATAAACTACCGTATTTTCCGCACTATAGGGCGCACCGGGTTATAGGGCGCACCCCCAAAAATAGTTTTTGGTCCTATATCTTCCATACATAAGGCGCACCGGATTATAAGGCGCTACAATGGGAACGTCGACAAAACAGTCAGATGGTTTAGTCCAACTGATTACCCCCTTAACATTCCGAAAGCTAGCAAAGAAGCAAATACGTGTCGTAGACACGTGCGGATGCGGTGTCCGTACGATGTCACTCAAATGCATTGTTCCAAATATCATTCGGAAGGTTAAAGTCTTGAGATTCAAGAAATGCCAACCATTCCTTAGTTTCTATTTTCTTTTTCGCTCGCAACATTACTGTGCATATGACAATAAACACTTGGAATTGAGTTTAATTTAAAAAAAGACCCATCACAGAAACATCGATATTACTCTGAAACAAGATACTGGGAAAATATATAGCCGGAGTAGCTCACCGAAGTGTAGTATATCCAGGAGAGTAAAATATTTACAAATACAGTATAGACATGCTATTGACATTCATCTTTTTCGGCCAATTGCAGGCTTTGTGGTGCCCCTTTAGCCTATGCCAGCCTTTATATGATAAAAAGGATCCGCCCCCTCTACCTCCGAATAACTTTAGCCAATAGTGATCGATTCAAATCATGATTGACACATTGGTTAGCCAATGAAACGCCGGTATATAAATCCCAGCATACACCGCGGACGACTTCGCCTTCGGGGGAAAATCGGCGGCTGCTTGCCTTAGTTGCAAGACTTTGCGACTTAATATTGATCCATATATAAGGCGCACTGTATTATAAGCCGCATGGTCAGCTTTTGAAAAAAATAAAGGCTTTTAGGTGCGCCTTATAGTGCAGAAAATACGGTACTTTGTACACCGAGTATTAAAACAACCGTTGACAATTACCAACATGTTGCCTTATCACATGGAAAGACAAATCACACAGACGTACAGTATGCTATTTCTTTCTCGTGGCATCTCGCCCGCTCAGCCGGACGTAGATTTATGCCTGGAAGCGGCCATATTTTTTATACCGCCATCATAAACATGAAAGAGAAACAACAAAAATTACATTTATTTGCAAGGAAGAGTAACAATCGCCTAGCGTAGTTGCAGAGAAGGCAAGTAACTTCTGCAAGGTGGGCATAAAACAACAGGCGGTCCGGATTTTACAACCGTGTAGCTACAAAACACTTGTTGTCGTTCCTGTCTACACTTCATTCCATTTTATGTGCTTCTAAAGCTGCCGGCAGATTGAGACATGGCGAGCCGTAAAAAAAACAAAAACTTTGCCGGGTTGCCCTGAATAGGGGACTGACTCAGGGTTGGGTAGGGTTACTTTAACTTGATTACTTTCAATTACTTTTGGATTACTCCAATACCAAATATGATAATAAAAGACAAACGAAACGAAATATGAATAAAATGATGACTCACAACACGTGGTAAGCTTTCTCTCCTGGCTTTGATCTCTTTGATCTCTGGCAAAACGAACATCAAATGCGACAGAAACAAAATGAAAATCAATCCAAACAGCTTGCCAACATCATTTTTGCCGTTCCATGTATTCCGTTACTCCCCAAGCCTGCACAAAATTTCGTCATTTTATTCATACAGTGGAACCTCGGTTCTCGACCATAATCCGTTCCAGAACCCTGTTCGAGAACCGATTTGTTCAATCACCGAAATCGTTTTTCCCATTAAAAATAATGTAAATCGTTTTAATCCGTTCCAACACCCTGAATGTTTACCATGAATGTTTAACGTAAACATGAAGCTAACCCAGGCTAATCGTACGTTCGCGTTATCGTAATCTTCCGTACAAAAGATTACGCTAACATGAACGTGTGAAAATAAAAAAATCAGGTCGTTTACAAGTCATTTAGCACCACAAGTGGCTAGCGCTTTATTGGAAAGGGGGCTCCGTTCCAACACCCTGAATTTTGGGCTCAGTTCCAACACCCTGAATGTTTACCTCGAATCATAAAGCTCACCCAGGCTAATCGTACGTTCGCGTTATCGTAATCTTCCGTACAAAAGATTACGCTAACACGAACGTGTAAAAAAAAAAAAAGATAAAGAAAAGAATTATGAATAGGATTTCTTACCTTTGTGGTGGTCAGCAGAAGGCGCATGCTGTATTTCCTCCTAGCAAGATCGGAAACTCGCACACCTCTTTCATATTTAGCTATTATGTCTTTCTTAAAAGCAATAGTTGTACGAACAACTTTTCTTTTTTCACCTGTCCTGCTTGCACCGACCTTCTTCGGAGACATAGTTAGGGGCTAAGACACTCTGTTCACCGATATTAAAAGCGAAAGCAAAAAGAGGCAAGTGCGCACGTGATAACAGTTGGTCACACGATCTACACCCGCTCAGCATCGCACTCACGCATTACCGGCGTTCGAACTCCGAATTTTTGACCGAACAGCGAAGCAAGAATTTCTCGAAATTTTTGGTCGGACTCGGATTCGTTCGAACTGAGAGGCGTTCGAAAACCGAGGTTCTACTGTATTTAGTTTCTTTTGTCTTTTATTAGCATATTTGGTATCGGAGTAATCCAAAAGTAATTGAAAGTAATCCAGTTAAAGTAACCCTACCCAATTCTGGGGACTGTACCCCCATCCAGGTCCCCGTTTGCCATCTGGCTGCCGCTATCCCTGACACCCCTTTTTCACGTACTGGCCTACGCTAATCCGGAATTTGTCGTATCGGAAATCTATGACCGAAATTAGATCAAACGTTGGATTCTTTTTCGGCTGCCAGGAAACACGAAATTGGGGAGAGCAGCTTCCTGACATGAAAGGGGAAGTCCATATTCATTTTGAGGTTGTGTGGGTCCCTGCTAGTCCGGGAAGGTGCTTATATGCAGTGTTCTGGTTTGCCCGCGTCCCTGCGTCCTAGACGCATCATTTTTGCTGGGGACGCATAGTCTCAAATCAACGTGCGTCCCCGGGACGCATCGTTTTTGACACCAAATTGTCATTATTACCCGATTACTTGATTTTTTTTTAACAAAGATTTACCGCACTCCAAACCTTTCGTCAGGCAGATCCGCCATTGTTGTTTTGGTCTCGCGCCGATCTCGGCAAACGAGGTCTCGTTGCTTCGAGATGACGAGTAGTGTGCTTCCGAAAAAACAGTTGGTACTAGGTGCAAATCAACAAAAAATTGGTCATTTCTTCAGTGTCGGTAATAAGTCGAAACATAATACAGAAAGTGGTAACAACAGCAATAATTCCGGCACGAAAAAACGGCGGAGAAATTCTTCAGAAGACCGCGAAGGCAAGGAAAACACGTGTTTTGAAGCGACAAAAAAAAACTCCTAGCAAAAAAGGGACTTTTCTGCCAAAATGGACTCAATTATATTCCTGGTTACGCTATGAGGAGGATGCTAATGGAGGCTACATGTTCTGTGATGCGTGCACCCAGCGTGACAAAAAAACTGGATTATAAATCATTTCGCAATACGAACTTTCAGAAAAAATGAAAACCACAAATTAGCTATGGAAATTCCTTTGCTGCAATTAGACCTTGAGAAGGCATTACAACTGTGGCGGGACTGCAAACCACGAAGAATATATGAACTGAAAAGTGATAACTGATTTGTGTTACCAATTAAGTGTGATGATTAAAACTGAATGAAAATACAGAATTCTATATTTATTTATATATTTGTCGCCGATTTACAATTTCAACCTCGATAACACAAAATTTTGGGGACCCATAGATCTCTGTTGGGACCCATAGATTTATGAGCATCCAAGTTCCCCGGAACCCATCACTTTTCACAGGTAAAATGAACACTGTATATGTTGAGTTCTTGTAAATGCTGGAAATCGTTGCCTTAAGTCTTCAACGCTGCTCTCTGGTGGCTTTGCTTTGCCGTTGCATTTTTTTCCCTTCGTGATTAACTGCAGCTGGCTTTAGTTTGTCTGTCATTGTCCTATGAAGCATCCTGGCCCCCTGCGGGTCATGTGTATTAGTGCAAGGATTACGTATGATATATGGATATTTATTAAAAACCACAGAAAAAAATTAAGGCAGCGTTTTCCCGTGGTAAATTGTAATGGAAAGAACTTCCTGTACCTGAAAATTTAAGGTACACATTACTGTCATTTTACCCAACCCTAATATGAGGAGATATATTTTCACACGTATTTTTCAGATCCATAAATATATTCACAGTTTACTTAAGATATAAAAATCATGTGTCTTAATTAATGCACACTTAACATTTCAAAAACTTATGGCAACCAGTTCAGGGTGTCCCCTGCCCACTGCCCGATGATTGCTGGGATGGGCTCCAGCACCCCCGCGACCCTACTGAGGATAAGCGGTGTAGCTAATGAGATGAGATGAGATATGCAAATTGCAGAAGTATTTATGGCCCTGCAAAATTCACGATTCACACCGTGTTTCTTTATTTAATGGTACTGGAGAAACTTACAAAAATCGCTAGTAAGTCATTAAAAAGTAATTCGGCCATGAAAATAGTCCTTTCATCAATAGTCCTGATTTTCGATTGGCTACAGCAGGGGTGTCAAACAGGCGGCCCGTGGGCCGGATCAGGCCCACTAAGGGATTGAATCCGGCCCGCGAAACAACGCTGAGGGAAGCGCAAGAGAAAAACGATCTGCAGGTTGAAATATGTCCACTTGATGTTGCCAAAGCCAGGTGCCTCCAACAAAGACACTGTACTTGTATTTCTTTCTCTCTCTCTCTCTCTCTCTCTCTCTCTCTCTCTCTCTCTCTCTCTCTCTCTCTCTCTCTCTCTCTCTGTCTCTCCCTTCCTTTTTCTCTCCCTCTCTATCTCTCTCCCTTTCACTCTGTTTATTTTTCTTTTTCTTTATTCCTCTTTGTCTCTTTCTCCCTCTGTATTTTTACCTCCTATTGCTCTCTCTTCCTTTTTTCATTTTCTCTCTCATTTTTCTCTTTCTCTCCATGTCTTTTTACCTTCTTTGGTCTCTCTTCCTTTATTCCGTTGCTTTCTCTTTTCTCTCTTTCTTTATCTCTCTTTCCTCTTCTCTCTTTCTCCCCTTCTCTCTTTCTCTCCTTGCTTTTTTCTCCTTCTCTTTTTCTATTTCTCATTGGATTTCTTTGTTTCTCTCTTTCTTTCCCCCTCTCTCACTATTTCTCTTTTCAGTTATTTTGTTTCTCACATTCTCTCGCTCCCTCGTTCTCCCTTTCTCTTTTTCTTTGTCCCACCCTCTCTCTTTTTCTCTTCCTCTCTTTGTATTATTTCTTTCTCCTCAATCTATTAGTCCGGCCCCCGAGAGAACGTTTCTTCTATCGTGTGGCCCCAGAGTTAAAATGAGTTTGACACCCCTGGGCTACAGCCAAGTCGAGTCATGTTTATTTGTGACACCCTTCATCACAAGGAGCCTCAAAGGGCTGCGCAGATCAAAGACTATTGCAGACTACAGACTATTATGACACCATCCCCTGATCTAAAACCGACATGAGGGTTAGGAAAAACTCAAAAACCTCAATATTAGAATTGTCTTTATTGATATTGACAACAACATACCTTATTTACTTAAAGGTTAGACACGGCACTCCAGCATAAACATGTAATAAAGAGTTAACGGAGAAAAAAAGGACTAACAGGAATTTTAAGGTAAATGGGCAAAAATATTTATAAGGTAGTACTTGAAAACTGGGCCAAGTTGTATGTGCTTTGGAACAGCGGTGCAGTGGGGAGTAGCGCGAAGGCATTTAGCAGCAACACACTTCCAAAATAAGTCAAAAAATAGATATTTTGCCTATACAGGATCTTATTTTTTTACTCATTTAATTACTTATTAAGATTTTTTTCGGGCTACACATTACACAATGCAATGATATGCAAATTGTGTTAGACCTGCATTCATTTTAAACACTAAATATATTTACCAAACATTTATTACATTTTCTCAAAAAAGCCTTTTAAGGTTTAAGGTTCAAGATGGCGGCGCGCGCGAGTGCAGCGGCTTCACATGTCTCTCCAGTAAATCTTTTTACTTTTAGTGTTCTTTTATTGCCCAATTTCGTTGTCACAATATGATAACCCATTTTGTAACAATGACAATAAAGGTATATTCTATTCTATTCTATTATATATGAGGAAAATGAAGAAACCTTGAAAAGGTAATACCACCTCCTGTCATGGTCGCCTTGGCGACCGGTCTGGCCCGCCCCCTGGGCACCAGCTGAAGCAGTTCAACTAATTGCGTGTCTGCTATTTAAGGCTGGATTGTGGTTTTTGCGGGTGCGGGCTCATTATACCTTTTCTGTTCTGTTTAGTTGAGTTGGAAGAAACCTGTGTTTGCACGTTTTTGTTAAAGCCTGTTTGTTCTGTCTTGTCCCTGAGTTTTGAACAACTTTTATTTTGGTAAATAAAAGTTTTTGATCATCACGCAATTGAGTTCTCCCTTCCTGCCTCCGTTCTGGTCCGGTCTCCTCACCCTCCCCGTGACACCTCCAGGATGACCAGGCTGCAATGGATGTTGCATACTAGTTTTGTTGACCTGTAGCACCTACCAGAGGGTCAAAGAGGTGGGGGACAGGATGGAAATTGTCTTTTATAATGTTTATGGCTCTGCGACACTATCGCAAGCCGGCAATATCTTCTAGACCGGGCATAGGGCAGCCTATGATCTTTTGGGCTGTGTTGATTACTCTCTGTATGCTCAATCGACGGATAATTGGGCTAGATTTAAGGATTGTTTTTTTCTTGTTTTGGTTAAACTTTTATTTTAATTTTATTTTTTTACAAAAATAACTTTCAAAATGATTGAAAATGATATGGTATTATCTACTGTATTTCTAAATTGTTTGTTGAAATGACAAAATATTTCAAAGGTAATCTTTAAAATAATAATAATAATAATAATAATAATTTCCTTGTATTGTCATTCTGTGTAACAATGTACACAGAACGGAATGTCGATTGCACCTGACCCGTTGTAGCGAGCCGATGCAGCCGCAGCCAACAGAGGGTGCCGCCGACCACTTTTTAAGTCTTAGGAATGACTCGGCCGGGGCGCGAACCACCGACCTCCCAGTCTCAAAGCGGGCGCCTTACCATCTAGGCTACTGAGCTGGTAAAACAAGTATGTATTATATTTTAACTTATTTTTTAGGCAATTAAAATATCCCTATAGGTGCAAAACTATGATACTATTTTTAGCATTTATTTTTCACTGCAACGTAATGTTTAATACAGCCATTTATTTGTTATGGAATTGATTGATAATCGCAATCTTCGTTTCCATGGTTATCATGTTTTTGTTTCTCCCTTTAGCATCGCTGCTTTCCTGGGGTAGCGAATAAATAGAATAAGTAGAAAAAATACTAAACTGAATAAAGAGTCAGAGGCATATTGGGAAGTAGTTCAGCCAATCGCATACTGATATTTTCATGGTGCTCTGGTGGAAACAAATAAAGGACCAGCATTTTATATGATGTTGACCAAAAGCAGACATGTGTCTTAGAGACTAATACAACCATAACAAAGTACTCCCAGGGCCCCACTCCGGGGGCCAGAAACACAATGCAGAAACGGATTAGTGCAGTAGTCTATATTTCAGGTACACGGGGAGTCAGGTATCGAGGCAAGAGTATGTACAACACGAGAGCAGCAGTTGTGGTCCAAAAGGAAAACAAGCGGTCAGTGACCCAGCACCAATGTTACCTCTAATTTTTCCTTACGGGTCTGAGCGTTCACACAAAGTCGGTGAGCAGCGCTTGAAACAACAGTGAGCAACCATAATCCCAAGTGTGGCAAGATAATTCATGATCAAACATGTCCAAAACTCGACATCAAGTTATATTTTGCTGTGTTTCCGGCAATGCAAAATTATTTTTCTCTTTTGAATGAATTGACTCATGTACTATTGCAACGTCGTTTGTTCTTACAATTCTTTCACAAAATATCCATTTCTTTTTATTTCCTGATATATTTTGTCGCATAATATTAACATTTTGGGGGGCTTATTGAGTCGGTTGTAAGATACAGAACTGTACTTAATCACATTTTTTAGTAGAAGTACAATGTAGGCAACAAGATTCACTTGATATCATTGGAAATTATTTGAATGCAACACAAACTTTTTCTTCTTTTTTCCGTGGTTCTTTTTTCTACTTTTTGTTAAATTCCTTTAAAAAAATCTCATTGTGTTTATTTTTTCCGAGCTGTTACTTTTTTCTTTTTGTTCTCTATTTACTTTTTTCCTACATTTCTTTCTTTTCTTTTTTCTGGCTTTTTTTTCTAAATTTTTCCTTCTTTTTTTCTCACCTTTCACTACTTTTTCATTTTGGTATTTTTTTCTTTTTTGTTCTATTCCCCCTTCCTTTAAGTCATTCTGTGTATAATTTTACATAATATTTGGTCATGTTGGGATGAAAGAAGCAAAAACAGCCCAAAGAGCCGTTTAGGACCCGAAAGAGCCAGTTCCTTTTAGTGAGCCGAGCCGAAGAAGCCGGTTCCCTGACAAACTCTACTAACTTTACTCAACTTCGTTCTCCTTCGACTCGACTTCAAAATACCGCATTTAGGACACAACGTCAGGGGAGAGAGAGAGAGAGATACTTTATTCGTCCCCAAAGGGAAATTCCCACTTCCAGCAGTATCTTTGTGTTGAAAATAAAATAATAATAAAATTAAAGAAATAGAATACATAGATACCCAATATTACGTTTTGCTATACAGTATTTAAATAGTGCTACGGAAAATACACACTGTAATAAAAATAGGGTAATATGCAAATGTGGGGGTGGGCTTTTACTAGATAGATAGATACTTTATTCATCCCCGTAGGGAAATTCACACTTCTAGCAGTATCCTTGTGTTGAAAATAAAACCATAATAATAAAATAAAACTACCCCGGGTGGGGTTAAAGAGCCTCATGGCATGAGGACGAAATGATCTCCTCTGTCCGTGGAACAAGACTGTGACAGCAGTCTGTTGCTGAAGCTGCTCTTCCGTTTGGAGATGAGTAAGTAACTAAGTAAGTAAACCAGCCAGTAAAGCCTTATTTGCTCTTCAAAAGGTAAGGGCGAGAGAGAGAGAGAGAGAGAGAGAGAGAGAGAGAGAGAGAGAGAGAGAGAGAGAGAGACTGTTGTTGATGTTGTATAGTGGGGAAAATAGAATAGAATAGACCTTTATTGTCATTGTTCCAAAACATATTGTGACAACGAAATTGGGCATGTCACTCCAGGTTCACACATTCACAGTGAGGTAAAAAAAGCCAAGAAGATAAAGGAACAGAGAAGATAAGTTTATAAAACAAGGAGGATAAGGTTATAGTTATAAGTTAGAAATGTCGGCATGTAGGATGTTACATACAGTTTGGTATCGTAAGGGTTTGTGCAATTATGCATTTGGTGCAAAAATCGTCATCATAGTGCAAAAAATAGTCAACATTGTGCAAGGTGAGCAGTAAACATAGTTTAGTCTACATTGTGCAAGAAACATAGACATGAGTACCATTTTACGTTTGTATGAGGTAGTGTTTTTGCAAGAGTTTTGCAGTTTTTTGTGCGGTGTCTGTTTAGGGTGGTAATGGCTCTGGGGAAGAAACTGTCTCTGAGTCTGTTTGTTTTTGTTTTGTGTGACCGGTAGCGCTTGCCGGAAGACAGCAGGTCGAAGAGGTGGTGGCCGGGGTGAGAAAAGTCCTTGATGATGTTTTCTGCTCTGCTGAGGTAGCGAAAGCAGGCAATGTCCTCCAGACTGGGCAGAGAGCAACCGCCGATTTTCTGGGCTGTTTTGATGACCCTCTAAAGCGGTTTCCTGTCTGCTGCTGTGCACCCAGCATACCACACCGTAATGCAGTACGTTAGAATACTCTCCACTGTGGCTTTGTAAAAGGACACCTGCAGCTGCTGTTTTAGATGATTTTTCCTGAGCACTCTCAGGAAATGCAGTCGCATAAAACAGAGATTCTCAGGGAATAAAACATATTATTCTACATCATAAGGTTGAAATGTAAGGTAGGGTCTCTGCGTACTTTAGAAAAAAACATTTCGCAAATCAAAATGAGTATATGTAAAAGTCATCATACAGTTCATGTTTTTGTTAGTTTATCACTAATCTGATACACATTTACTACCTAAAACTGACAAAATTATACTCCTAGGGATGAAAATGAGTGGATGCTTCAAGGCCTTCATTCTTTCCAGTTGATTTAGCAACCCCATTTGCAGCAGCTGAGCCCGACAACCGCGACATACTGTCCTGTCGACCCGATAAACACGCCGGCTGCAGGGCGCTCATCCTTCACGCCGCTAGCGGTTAGCGCTTCAATCCACGCTCTTCAATTATGTAATTACAGCCTAGATTAGACTGGTGCTGTAGAATTCACCGCGAGGGTCTTATCGTCCGGTTTCGTCTCTGCCTCCGCTACGAAACCTAATCGCCCCCGTTTCATCCCGTCCGGCTCGGGACACAACCCGATAATAGCGCTTCGATCTATGCAATGTGGTTAGCATGAAAATACATGCGGCACATGCTGAGTGTATGCGCCTCAGATCCAATGACCAATTTTTTCCGCTGCAGCTTGTTCTCCTGGGAGCTCCAGGAGGGTAAAAACAATATTTTCTACACAACGTATTGAATTTGTCTTCCATAGGCCCAGAACTGCGGCACGTCTGGAAAAGGGGCTGTAATGACATTAGAAAGGGACTGATTAACATTTGATTGGAAAAGATGGAAATATTGTCTACCTTATATGATTTTACAGTCAACATTAAGCAGATATATACAGTACTATACACAGGGTTGGGTAGGGTTACTTTAACTTGATTACTTTCAATTACTTTTGGATTACTCCAAGACCAAATATGGCAATAAAAGACAAAAGAAACTAAATATGAATAAAATTACAAAATTGTGTGCAGGCTTGGGGAGGAACGGAAAACATGGAACGGCAAAAATGATGTTGGCAAGCTGTTTGGTTTGATTTTCATTTTGTTTCTGTGGCATTTGATGTTCGTTTTGCCGGAGATCAAAGAGATCAAAGCCAGGAGAGAAAGCTTACCACGTGTTGTGAGTCATCATTTTATTCATAACTAGCTTCTTTTGTCTTTTATTAGCATATTTGGTATTGGAGTCATCCAAAAGTAATTGAAAGTAATCAAGTTAAAGTAACCCTACCCAACCCTGGTTTTGCCAGAGATCAAAGAGATCAAAGCCAGGAGAGAAAGCTTACCACGTGTTGTGAGTCATCATTTTATTCATAATTAGCTTCTTTTGTCTTTTATTAGCATATTTGGTATTGGAGTAATCCAAAAGTAATTGAAAGTAATCAAGTTAAAGTAACCCTACCCAACCCTGCATGATTGTAGAACGGTTTCAACGTTCTTATTTTATAAAGGATAGAAAATACTTTTATTTATTTTTGTTTTTTTAATAATAATAAAAAATAGGAAATAGATATTAAAGACAAAGTAATAATTATTTGATTGATTAGTTTATAACAATATGTGTTTTTGAGACATGTCTACTAAGACTGGATAATGTTATGTCATTGGAAACTTCATCTCTCTCATCAGCTGCACCGCTTATCCTCAGTAGGGTCGCGGGGGTGCTGGAGCAATCATCGGGCAGTGCGCAGGGGACACCCTGAACTGGTTGCCAGCCAATCACAGGGCACACGGGGACAGACAACTCGCTCGCTAATTCACACCTAGGGACCATTTGGACCGGCCAATTCACCTGAAATGCATGTTTTTGGAATGTGGGAGGAAACCGGAGTGCCCGGAGAAACCCACGCAAGCACGGGGAGAACGTACAAACTCCGCACAGGAAGTCTGGAGCTGGATTTGAACCCATGACATGAACTGTGCCGCACATGCGCTAACCACTGCGCCGCCATGCTGCCTTGTTTCTGTGTCATTTTATGTTATTTTATGATAGATAGATAGAGAGATAGATATAAGAATATATGTCTGTATACATTTTTTTACATATTTTCTATAAATTTATTCATTGTTATAATTATGCTTGAAACTATGGCTTTAAAAACAATTATTTTAATATACAGTTCGTCTCAACCCGGCTTATATACCCACTGACCACAAAATCATTTTCATTTCTATTTGTATTTTTTTTTAGAAATCATTTATTTCATCTCCTTTCAGAGTACAGTTTTTTTCCACTTGGGGGCAGTGTAATTTACCGTAAATTCCGGACTGTAGAGCGCACCTGATTATAAGCCGCACCCACCACATTTGAAGAGGAAAACCGATTTTGTACTTACACAAGCCGCACCTGTATATAAGCCGCATGCGCCCACATTAAAAAATGTAACACAAACACAAAATCAACCCAAACCCGACTTTAAGTCCCGCGATTAAAACGGAATGTCCTTCATTAAAGTACATAGTCCAAAAATCACAGCCGGCAAAATGAACGGAAAATGATACCGGTACTTAAGGTTTGATGCAGACCTGCAGAGTCCGGGTCCCGTTGAAAGTAATCCAAGGAAAAAAGTGTATATTTCCAAAGGTAAGGGCGGGAAAAATATATATTCACTATTGTCCGCCGCGTCCACAAACGCGTCTCACCTTTACTCCACTTCCCGTCACCCCCCGTTTTTTTCGCCCCTTCTTTTTGATTCGCCCCTGCAAAACATATCAGAATAAGTCTCTAAAGTAAATACATTACAAAAATATACAGTTGCAAATACATATTATACATGGTTACACATATTTACAAAGAAAGACGGTACACCGAGAGAGTTTTCAAAGCTTTAATAATAATATTATAACTTTCATCCCAAACCGTGTCTGTGAAGGGTAGCAAAACGCTACTAGGAACACGCTCGCAACATAAGCAAACGGGTCTGTTGAAAAAATTATATGATACTTGTGAAAATCACGGTAAACCGTGCTCATCTTCCCCCCCACAACTGACGTCATTAAAATCGTCTTCCCCAGTATGGGAAAAAGACTTTGTCATGTAGACGTCGTCCTATTCACATTTAGTTTCTTTTGTCTTTCATTAGCATATTTGGTATTGGAGTAATCCGAAAGAAATTGAAAGTAATCCAGTTAAAGTAACCCTACCCAACCCTGACTATACAGTAATACCTTGCTGTTTTGCAGTTTACTCCTTTGGGAATTTGCATCACGCATTATGTTCTGGCTAAACAGTCACCCGCCACTTTTCTGCCTATGTCTGCCTGTGCATCAATAACGCAAAACAGCTTCACCAAGCTACATCATGTTCAGGCAGATATTTTTCAATGTCAAGTTTCATCACGTCACCCACAAAAGCTCCCTAAGGCAGAGAAAAAGGCTTTCTATCACCAACAAACCTGGACTTCTTCTCATGATCACAGAAGGTAAAAGCATATTTTACGCCACATATTTGTTTTCCAGTAGCGTCCACATGATGGCGAGAAACTCATCTGAAATAAAGAGAATCGTGTCCAGATAATATAGTTCAATATAGATTATTTTAAAAATTATAATTTGACAGTACAGATTTGATCTAAAACATATTTATAAAGTACAGTACTTTGTGTTAAACAAATGCCTGGACCTGTAAATTGGGTTTGTTCTTTGGTTTCGTTGTACTGTATATAATAAGGTAGTTAATAATAAAGATTTCTTCTTCAGGGGTTTTGACTACTGAGGGATGCAGTATACATTATATATATATATATATTTATATATATATATATATATATATATATATATATATATATAGAGAGAGAGAGAGAGAGAGAGAAAAAGATAGAGAGAGAGATTCACAGGTGCCAAAAACCGAGTTTCGCAGACGCTCCGACAAAAGGCGACTCTCAGGACAGCGTTTAAGTAGTGACAGGGAGCAATCCGTCAACGAGTTTCAGCTGGTGTCCATGGGCAGGGCCAATTGGGCGCCATGGCAACCGTGACATGGTATTCTTGTTTGCAGTATTTTGTGACATTTTTACAAAAGAACTTTGCTTGCACCTTGTTTTGAAGGCATTATTTAGGACAAAAATCAGCCTCAACACTCTTTACACAGGCTCTGGCATTATTATTTCAAAGATTTTATCAAATCATCAAACATTGAAATAAATTGTGCTAAAGAATAAGCTTTTTTCTGGAGAGCAGGTTTGGTGGTTTTGTTGAATTTTGTCTTAAGATTTATGTTGTGGCTTTCTAAAAAAAAATCTAAATATTTATGCTTTTATGGCAACTTTATAGCATTTCTTCTATGTTAGCATTAAGCTAGCGAACTAAAACGTAAATGAATACAACTTTGACGATCATAAAGTTCGTAAATATAAATCCCGCCCCTCGGGAACTCAT
Source organism: Urocampus carinirostris (assembly GCF_059441175.1). Taxonomy (NCBI): domain Eukaryota; kingdom Metazoa; phylum Chordata; class Actinopteri; order Syngnathiformes; family Syngnathidae; genus Urocampus; species Urocampus carinirostris. The sequence goes on along the minus strand of NC_142360.1, from coordinate 36,693,404 downwards.
TTGCATGAAACCCTCCCCTTTTTCGAAACCTGCGGACTTCAGCGTTTTAGAAAATGTCAACTATGCGGTAATTCCTCGTCCTTGTGGTCTTGAAATGAAAAATAATTCATCTTATTACAGTACCTGGGAGCTATTTTCATTTTGTATAGGATGCTGTATATGAAATATAGGTTTTAATTATAAGTGGGCGGATCCTCGACGTCCTGTTTTTAAAATTCTCCGTGGACTCGCTGCTAGGGCGCGCTGTTTATTCATGAGACGTTCGCGACCGCGTGGGATTTTAAACGTTCTTGTTCCTCCGTGTCGGGCTTAATGATAAGCGGGTCAAGCGGCGGTCAGTAAGTCCTGTCGGGATTGTCGTCTTGATTACGGCTTTTCGGAACGACTTCGTTAAGGAAACGCTAATTGCCGTTCCGGAAGATGACCTTTTACAGGTTTTTCTGTAGGTTTTTTTCAAAGGATTTGTTATAGCCACAGACGTTTTGTTAAGAATAACTATATACTGTATTTTGTGCCAGTGGTTCTGGACTGGTCTGACTTCAGGACCCACCATTGCACCCTAATTACAAGCCACAACCCAAATAATAGGATTTTGCAGTGAAACCAGAGATAGTATAATACATTCACTTTTTAAGGAAGCGAAACAAAACCAGCAGCAAAACCGAAACCCAATCAGTACTAATAGTCCCTTCGATGCTCACTTGTTTTCAAGATAACCTTAACAATCCTGTCAAATTCGCCTAAAATCCCAACCCAAGACGTGCCCAAAGTAAATTGAATGCTTTTGTAGAGATGTGCAACTGGGTAGTTTACATTGGCCCTTTTTTAGACATTGTGAAAGAGTTGTAAATGTTTGAATAAACCTACTCTAGTGACAGATAATTGGTGGTGTGAAATGGGATTGTCAACTCACATTTCCAGCAAATTAATCTTCTTTTAAGGAATTTAAATGACCCTCAGTTATTTTTTTCTTTTCTTAGCATTACTTTGCCAAAGCAAAGGCCCGCGACCCACTTTTGGGTCCCGACCTGCCAGTTGAGAAACACTGGTTTATACAATTGTGACCTATTTCAAATATCATGTTCCCAACTCGCAAACAGAAATATGTACCAGGGTAATGTACGATTGCTACCTGTGACATTTTACGAGTAAAGATGTCTTGCGATGAATTATTTTACAGTTATCCAGGATAAATATGATGCATTGAAAAACTGTGCAATGACATTTAGCTGCAAAATATTTCCAAAATAAGAGTACATAAATAAAACATGGATGCTGTGGTGGTAGCAGGTCAAAGAGGGGCTGGCTGGGGTTAGAGAAGTACTTAATAATATTGTCAGGTATGCTGTAGTATGCCCTCCGGACTGGGCAGAGAGAAGCCCATGATTTTCTGGGTTTTGGTGATTACTCTGCGCTGTCATCTAGAATGGGCAGAGATTAGCCCACGACTTTCTGAGTTTTGGTAATTACTTTGCAATGTTTTCTACAATGGGCAGTGCTTAGCTCATGATTTTCTGGGTTGTCTTGATGACTCTTTAAAATCGGTAGTCCAACTCGTCTTTGAGGTAAGGACCAACGATTCGTTCAGAGGAAATGTTGTTGAAATCATATTTGTTGAGCCCTGGCAATTCCAGACGGAATATTTCGCACAATATTGTTTCATCGACAAAAAGGCGCTCAGTAGTACAACGAGTCGATTACACTACTTGCCATAGTTATCGATATACAGGGCCTTGCGAAAGTACTGCCCCCCAAGAAAGTTTTGACATACTGACATATTTCAGGCAACAAACACATAGATAAAAAATAAAACTGAACATTTTTTGTTAGAATGAACATGTGTGAAACAATCGTGAAAATGAATTAAATTATTCAACGTTTTATATTGTGCTGACAAATTAAAAAATTGAAGAGAAGGGTTGCAAAAGTATCGGCCGTTTTAGTTATAAGATTGTGCAACCTCATTTTGCTACAATCATAGCCACAAGTATTTTTGAGTATCTTTGTAAATATTTGCCCACTCTCCCTTACAACAACACTGGTTTTTCAACATTTACTGGTGAACATTTTTTAAATCTTTCCACAACTCTACTGCTCTTAACAGTCCCTGCTGAAGAAAAGCGACCCCAGAGTATGATGCCACCACCACCATGTTTTACAGTGTCGATGGTATTTTTAGGATTGTGTGCAGTATTATTACTCTTGACCCAAACGTAACTATTTGCATTTAGCCCAAAAGTTTAATTTTTGTCTTTTTTGTTTAGAGAAATTTGTTCCACGTGTTATTTGTGTCTCTCGTATGGCTTCATGGGCCTTTATATGGTATTCTTTCAGAAAGGACTTTCTTCTTGCGACTCCTCCATAAAAGGCAGATTTATGCAGAGTATGAAAAATAGTTGTCTTACACACAGATTGTTTGATCTCAGCTGTGTATGCTTGCAGGTCATTCAATGTTATCATGGACCTCTTGGTTGAGGAATTTAGAGAGAATAAAAAGCTTGCTAACGTGGAAGGCTAAGTGATTAGCTGTTACCATAACATTAGTTCTTCAATATAGCTCTACAGTGGAACACCGCTAGTTCGCGGTTCTACTTTTGCGGCTTCAGAGGTTCGCGGGTCTAAAAAATATACCTTACCTTCTCAATAAAAGCATTTATTGACTTGAGCAAGCGCGAGCTTATGTCAAATGAGGACACGGTGTGGCCACTCTTATTGTGAAGGGGAGGGGGAGGCCCTGACACAATGCTTAGTCATTGCCGCTTACGTTTTTTTAAGCATTTTTGAAGGGGCGCCGCTACTTCGCGGATTTTCAGTTTTCGCGGGTGGTCTCGGTCCCCATTAACCGCGATAACCAAGGGATTACTGTAATTGGTTCCACGTCATAATTGTGTCCCACATGTTGTTGATTCTTGGAATATAGTTCCAGATTTTTTCGCTTTACGTTTGAAGCCTGAAAGGTGGCAATGTGACAATGCTTTTGCTAGGCACTGTACCGTATTTTCCGCACTATAAGGCGCACCGGGTTATAGGGCGCACCCCGAAAAAATAGTTTTTGGTTCTATATCTTCCATAGATAAGGCGCACCGGATTATAAGGCGCTGCAATGGGAACGTCGACAAAACAGTCAGATAGTTCAGTCCAACTTATTACCCCCTTAACATTCCCAAAGCTTGCAAAGACGCAAATACGTGTCGAGAACACGTGCCGATGCGGTGTCCGTACGATGTCACTCAAATGCATCGTTCCATCATTCGGAAGGTTAAAGTCTTGGGATTCAAGAAATGCCAACCATTCCTTAGTTTCTATTTTCGCTCGCAACTTTACTGTGCATATGACAATAAACACTTGGAATTGAGTTGAATTTAAAAATAGACACTCCATTCCATCCATTATCTGCACCGCTTATCACAGAAACATCGAGTTCAGTCTGAAAGATGATACAGGGAAAATATATAGCCGAAGTAGCTCACCGAAGTCGTTGTGTTCAACAATAATGTGCAGCCGTGGTCCTCTTATATCCGTGAGTTTAGTAAATCCAGGAGAATAAAATATTTACAAATACAGAATATTAAAAAAATGCTTTCTGTATGCCGTCAGCCACGTGCTATACTCATTCATCTTTTTCGGCCAATTGCAGGCTTTGTTTTGCCGTTTCAGCCAATGCCAGCCTGTAAATGATAAAAATGATCCGCCCCTTGACCTCCGAATAACTTTAGCCAATAGTGATCGATTCAACTGATGATTGACACATCTTTTTCTGCCAATTGCAGGCTTTGTTTAAATGCTTAAGCCGATGCCAGCCTGTAAATGATAAAAAGGATCCTCCCCTTTGACCTCCGAATAACTTTAGCCAATAGTGATCCATTCAAATGATGATTGACACATTGGTTAGCCAATGAAACGCCGGTAAATAAATCCCAGCATACACTGAGGACTACTTGGCGTTCGGGGGAAAATCTAGTCGGCGGCTGCAAGTTAGTTGGAAGACTTTGCGACTTAATATTGATCCATATATAAGGCGCACTGTATTATAAGGCGCATGGTCAGCTTTTGAAAAAAATTAAGACTTTTAGGTGCGCCTTATAGTGCGGAAAATACGGTATATGTTTATGCTTATAGCGGTTTTGTAATGAAAGCATCGCGTGGCGTGTTTTTTCTCGAGCCGCCATGGCAAAGCAACGTCAAATCCCCGACTCGTTACTTTGTTTACTTTCTGCATGGTTGAAAGTCATAAATCAGCGCTGGCAGGCCGGTGTGATGAGATTGCAGGCGCCGATCGCCTTTTCCCTCCATGCCTGTCAAAAGTCTTTGATTAGGAAGACGTCTGCCGAGAAGCTTTTGTCAACTCTTTCTTCGCACTTTGTTAGTCGGGACTGTGATGTGCCGCGTAGGCGGACGCTCATGCCCCAATTGGATGCGTCTTCCTTTGCATGTATGGGAACACGGACCTTAACAAAGGCTGACTCGTTTTGTCATCGTATTATATAATGCGTAAATAATCGATTTGCATACTACAAGCCTTACAAAACGTAAACGTACATACATAAAATTTGTTCAATCATATTGTTAGAATATGATATAATGAAATCATAATTCACCAGTTATTAAAATAACTTAGAGCGTTTGATTTTTTTTTTAGAGGGTGTCTAAAATAAAGCGCAACCAAGTGGTAAAGAAAACATCATTAAAAACCATATTGATTTAAATAATAATCCAAAACACATAAACTATCATACAAACATGCATTTTTCTCACTACTCATAGATCGGGACATTTACATATGATGAGCCTCACTTAAAGAAAGCTGACAGGATTGGTCGCTATCTTGCTGTTATGAATCCCCTAAAAACAAAAACCTTTCTATTTCTATTTCTTTTTTCATTTTTATCTACTTTTTCATTTTTTTGTCTTTGTTTATTTTATGATTTCTTTCATTTTCAATATTTCATCTTTTTTTTCTCTGTTTTCACTTCATTTTTCTTTAATTCATTTGATTTTGATTTCATTTTGTATTTTGTGTTTCTTCGTTTTTTCTTTATTTCACTCTTTTTTTCCCTTTCCTCTTTTTTCGTTATTCGTTTTGTTGTTGTTGGGGTTTTTTTTAGGGTTCATTTTGTATTTTTGTATCTATCATTTTTTCTTTATTTCCCATTTTTTGGACAAAAAAAAATGAGAAGGAAAATGTTGCGATTTGGTCACTTTAAGTTACCACGGTTTGTTTTTCTCCTTGTCCTTTTAGCACTCCATTTTCATTGGAAGACACAAAAGACGTCTGGTGGTCAAATCATACACACTGTCCCTTTAACCGCGTTTCATACTCACCAACACCACAGATTTACGTGTTAGACTACAACTTTTCACTCCTTAAAAATGCCTATCAATTTGAAAAAATATATATTTATATCTCAGCGCGGCGGCGCGGTGGTTGGCGCGTGTGCGGCGCGGTTCTGAGGTCGTGGGAGCCTCCTGCGTGGGTTCAAATCCAGCTACCGGCTTACTGTGCGGAGTTTGTATGTTCTCCCCATACTTGCGTGGGTTTCCTCCGGGCACTCCGGTTTCCTCCTTTCGGGTGGATTGGCCGGTCCAAATTGTCGACTGAGCGAGTGAGTTGTCTGTCCCCGTGTGCCCTGTGATTGGCTGACGACCAGTTCGGGGTGTCCCCTGCCCGCTGCCCGGAGATGGCTGGGATGGCTTCCAGCCACCCGCGACCCTTGTTAAGATAAGAGGTACAGCTAATGAGATGAGATAAGATGAGAAATTGTGAATGTGTTTAATTGCTGTTAAAAGTGTCAATAAAATTGTTCAAACCAAAAATACTTACTATCGATTTACATACTGTTTTTATGTATGTATTTGTTTATCTATTGGCTGACAAACAGCACTGGTTGGTTCTCACCTACTGCCAGAAGAGAGCTGGGACCAGTGTTCCCTCTAAGCTACACAAGAAAATCTAGCCAGCGCACAGAAATGAGGGCTCAAAATTGCTAATTGAGAAGCGACTTAAGTCAAAGTTACAGTGCATGAAGGTAAAAATACACGGGTTCCTTTGACATTGTATCGTAAATGCGGTATTTTGAAGTCGAGTCGAAGTAGAAGGAAGTTGAGTAAAGTCAGTAGAGTTTGTCGAGAACCGGCTTCTTCGGCTCGGCTCACTAAAAGGGTCCTAAACTGCTCTTCAGGTTGTTTTCGCTTCTTTTAATCCCAACATGACCAAATATTATGTAAAATTATGCACAAAATGACTTAAAGGAAGGGGGGAATAGAACAAAAAAGAAAAAAATACCAAAATGAAAAAGTAGTGAAAAGCTGAGAAAAAAAAGAAACAAAAGGAAGAGAAAAAAAGAAGGAAAAATTTAGAAAAAAGCCAGAAAAAAAGAAAGGAAAGAAATGTAGGGAAAAAGTAAATAGAGAACAAAAAGAAAAAAGTAACAGCTCGGAAAAAACAAACACAATGAGATTTTTTTAAAAGGGATTAAAAAAATAGAAAAAAACAGGGAAAAGGAAGAAAAAGTTTGTGTTGCAATCAAAGTCAATCTTGTTGCCAACATTGTACTTCCACTCAAAAATATGATTAAATACAGTTGTGTATCGTGCAACTGACTAAATAAGCCCCCAAAAATGTTAGTATTATGTGACAAAAGATACCAGGAAAAAAAATGGAAATCTTGTGAAAGAATTGTCGTAAAAACAAATGAGGTTTGTAGGCAGTACAACCTTTGCAATAGTACATGAGTCAATTCATTCAAAAGTGAAAAACATTTTTGCATTGCCGGAAACTCAGCAAAATGTAACGTGATGTCAAGTTTTGGGCACATTTGATAATGGATTAGTTGCCGCACTTGGGATTGCTGTTGCTCACTGTTGTCTCAAGCGTTGCTCACCGACTTTGTGTGAACGCTCAGACCCATAAGGAAAATTACAGGGAACATTGGCTGGGACACCTTTTTTTTTTACATAAAATCGAATTAAATGTAACTAAATTATGCTCGATGGGGATGGAGTATCACACTGGTAACATCTGTCTTTCACCAGTGTCTGAAATAACGTCTGCCCGTCGGGCATACAACTTACAAAACATCTCCGCCCGGGTGGAATATTCGTTACGTTTGGAAATTTCGGTTCGTTGGGTAATTTGCATACTCGGCAGCCAAACAGAAGCCTGCATCGAATAACTTTGTGCTTCCGGACATTCCCGAGCCTTATAAGGCTCGTGCATTTGCATACCATTTTCCAAAGTAGACGCACAGAGAACGCAAGAAAAATGGATAAGTGGTTAGGAATCAAGCCAAAACCCCAGAAGAAAGATTCAAAAGAAGCTAACAAAATTGATGACGCTACAAAATGTAAATGTACATTGAAAGCATCGGAGTTCACGTGGCTAGTAGCAGACGTTATCACTCATACCCCATTTTCTTCATCTCTGTATTCCGGCAGTAATGTTTTTTTGTATTTAAATTTGAACACATGAATAGTTGGACATTGTTTGATCTGGTCTTGTAAATTGTTCCAAGGCTTGACTCCACACACAGACACACACATACTTTTCCTGGTGGTTCTCACCTTTGGGATTATGAATTCACTAGAGCCCCTTAAATTATAATTTCCCTCTTTCTGATGAATATTTTATGGATGTTTTCTGGCATGTTTTTGTTGACCTTAAATAGAAGTTGTGCAGTGAAAAAATTTACTAAATCACCCAATTTTAATAATTTGGACTGCAGGAATAAAATATCAGTATGATCCCGATATCCTACCCTCTGATGGCTTGAATTCCACGTTTTTGGATGATAAAAAGGGGCTGGAGTGAACTTTTGTTCCCAACATAAGTGGAAATTCAGGTCACATCGCCAGAGTAAGAAATTGAACGACTCCCTGTATCTTTTTTTCCACTTGGACTTTTGGCAGTGCCGCTTTCGAAATAAGGACTATGCACATAAGCGGCCATGTCAGCGAGGCTTTGATTTTCCGTGAACCGAAATGCACGGCGAGCGAAACGCGGAGACGAGGCGCCGATTCCAGAAGCAGAAGCGCTACAAATGCTACAGACGCTACAAATTCCGCTCGCCTTGTCTGGCGCTAGCTGTCATCGAGCATTGATCTGGTGACAGGTCGCCTCTTGTCGCCCACCCTCACTCACGAATCAGAGACATTTTTTGTTTTTCTTTCTTATCTTTCTGCCTGGTTATCTTCCCGATGCCGCGGTAGCGCCGTCTCCGAGGACCTCGTAAATAATTTGCGCCACGCCGGCTGCGATTGCCGCCTAAAAGACTTTCTCCACGGGGGAGTGTTCTTGCTCCGGCTTCCTGCGGTGTCAGAAAACATCTGCTTCATGCTCAACCGTGGGCCCAATTACTCGGTGGCCTCGGCGGTACCTGGACAAGGTTCTTTGCAACTGCCGACATTTTGTCGTTAGCTGACGTGTATCGATCGTCCTGTAAACTTACATTTCCTGGTTTCGTTTGAGGTCAATCTCTCCCTCTGGAGTAGGGCTGTGACCAACAAGTCAAGTCATTTTTATTTGTATAGCCCTTAATCACAAAGAGTCTCAAAGGGCTGCACAGGTTATTTCACAGACTATTTTTCAGACTATTATTACATCATCCCCTGATCTGGAACCAACATGAGGGCAAGGAAAAACTCAAAAACCTCAACATGAGGAAAATGAAGAAACCTTGAGAAGGGGCCGCATATGTAGCATCTCCCTTTCAGGATTACCAGACAGCAAAGGATGTTGCAATCACAATAATAGATATTGTCCACGAAAAGTATAGGTTATTCATATGCTATAGCGTAGAAGTGAGTCTTAAGCTTAGATTTAAACAATTCCCCTGAGGTTGTAGATTGGATCTCAGGAGGAAGAGCATTCCACAGCACCGGTGCCCGGATGGAGAGCGCTCTCGAACCAGCGGAACACTTCTTGGCTCTTGGGATCACCAGAAGACCGGCGCTCTCAGATCGTAGGCTTCCGACCGGGACATAGGGGGAAATCAGATCTGAAAGATAAGAGGGAGCAAGTCAATTTATGATTTTGTATAATACTAAGAAAACCTTGAAAGCACATCTAAGGCTAACTGGGAGCCAATGCAGGTTAGCCAAAATCGGTGTTATGTGATCGTACTTTTTTGTCCTAGTTAAAAGCCTCGCTGCGGCATTTTGTACCAGCTGAAGACTCTTGATTCTGGACTTCGGGAGACCGGAGAGTAGTGCATTACAGTCATCGAGACGGGAGGTAACAAACGCGTGAATTATAATCTCCGCATCCGACTGAGACAGCATAGGACGAATTTTAACAATGTTGCGAAGATGGAAGAAAGCGGTTCTAGTAATTTTCTTCACGTGTGTTTGAAAGGACAGATCGGGGTCAAATATGACCCCTAAATTTTTGACTGAGTCACTCTGTGTGATGTGACATTTGTCAATGTTCACAGCAGTTTTTGAGAATAAGTCACGGCATTTAGATGGACCAATAACTAACATTTTGGTCTTTTCAGAGTTAAGACGCAAGAAATTGAGTGACATCTACTCTTTTATCTCCAAATTTCAAGAAAAATAAGCAGAGAGACTGTAAAGCCATTCTGAATACAGAACCCAAAACACGATTCAGCTCCGCGTAGTAGCAAAATCGTGAAAAGTGGACCGCGTTCTAGCGAAGGTTCACTGTACAGTTAACACATTCAGTGTCCCTGACTGCTATAAATGTCAAAACGTTTTAGCACTGTTCTATTAAGTACAGTGGAACCTCGGTTCTCGACCATAATCCGTTCCAGAACCCTGTTCGAGAACCGAATTTGTTCAATCACCGAAATCGTTTTTCCCATTAAAAGTAATGTAAAATCGTTTTAATCCGTTCCAACACCCTGAATGTTTACCATGAACGTAAACATGAAGCTAACCCAGGCTAATCGTACGTTCGCGTTAGCGTAATCTTCCGTACGAAAGATGACGCTAACATGAACGTGTAAAAATAATAAAAAGGATTATGAATAGGATTTCTTACCTTGGTGGTGGACGGTGGGGAGAGAAAAATCATCAAAAGTTTTTCAACCTCTTCCAAAACTTGCGGCAGTTGCTTGCTTATAGCGCTAACTTCCTTAGCCGCATCACTCGATTTCACAGCCTCCTTATTCTTTACTATCGTACTGATAGTAGATTTAGCCATGCTGTATTCACTAGCAAGATCGGAAATTCGTACACCTCTTTCATATTTAGCTATTATGTCTTTCTTATAGGCAATAGTCGGACGAACAACTTGTTTTTTTTTCCACCTGTCCTGCTTGCACCGACCTTCTTCGGAGGGCTAAAACACCCGTACGCCGCTCAGCATCGCACCCTAGCAAACCAGCATTCGAACTCCAATTTTTTGACCGAACAGCGAAGCAAGAATTTCTCGAAATGTTTGGTCGAACACCGATTTGTCCGAACTGAGAGGCGTTCGAAAACCGAGGTTCCACTGTACTACTAATTTTTTTCGGACACGCACACCTCATCTCATCTCATCTCATTAGGTGCACCGCTTATCCTTAGTAGGGTCGCGGGGGTGCTGGAGCCCATCCCAGCTGTCTCCGGGCAGTGGGCAGGGGACACCCTGAACTGGTTGCCAGCCAATCGCAGGGCACACTGGGACAGACAACTCGCTCGCTCATTCACACCTAGGGACAATTTAGACCGGCCAATTCCAATGTTTTTGGAATGTGGGAGGAAACCGGAGTGCCCGGAGGAGACCCACGCAAGCACGGGGAGAACATACAAACTCCGCACAGTAAGGACACGCACACATTTCTATTAATTTAAATGGTGTGTTTTATTATTCCATTGTGTTTTTTTTTTTTTTTTTCTCGAATCAAATTCATTTGCTGTCATGTGTAGGATACAACAGATGGCAAGACAAATGGCGCAAAGCTTCTTGTTTACAAACTCAAGGCTATACTAAGCCCTCTGGTCTACTCTGCAAAATTCATAACATCCTGTTTTCGAAATTAAATGCAGTATGATAATAATTTGGATGCACCTTATTGGGTCTTTCAGAAATGATCATAAAGAGGGAAAAATTATGACTATTATTAATATTAAAGTGGGGATTATGCTTCTCTTAAATTATATTTTCTTATTTAAGGTATAAATTAAAAACATTGTAAATTGAGATAAAAATAATTCAAAGGAGCAAAACTATATACGAGTAGTAAATATTTTTCCATTTTTTTCCATTTTATATATTAGGTTTAAATGGAGTAAATGTCACAGTTGCCATGGCGCCCAATTGGCCCCGCACGCGTGGCACCAGCTGCGGCTCGTTGACAGATTGGCTTTCCTTCTATTTAAGCTCAGTGCTCTCACTCACCTTTTGTCAGTCCGTCAACGAACCTTTGCCCTGCAAGACGTAGGTTTTGACTCTGTCCTGTTTCCTGTCCGGTATTGTTTCCGTTTATTTTGTCCTGTTTAATATCGGTTTCCAGTTTCATTCCCGTCCAGTTTGTCCTGTTTAATTTCGATATCCTGTTTTGATATCAATCCTGTCTGTCCGGTATCGACCCCATCCGTCCGATATCTGCTCGGGCAATTGGTATCGATCTCGTCGGCCTCTGGCTTCCACGCCAGACTGCTGCCTCACGTGCATGACTCCCCATTTCCCGTAAAATAAAAGCTTGTGTGAGAAATGTCACGCATTTGGGTCCTGATCCTCTTCTGGTTCTTGACAGTAAAATCACAAAAACAATACTAAATGAAAATCAGCTAATAAACCTTTCCTGACTGACAACTATCTGGCTCTTTTTAAAAATATTTTTCTCGATTGACAAAGAAAAAGTAAGAGTAAAATCCCAAAAATAAGGTTATTTTTCTTCTTTTAATAGAAGAGTACATTTCAGTAAAATAATACAAATATAAATAAAAAAGAACAATATAATTTGCCAATATCAAATATTCTTTTTCTTACTATAAAAAGGGGTTGTAACAAAACAATAAGATTAAGATTATTTTTATTAAAATCATTTACAGTAAAATGTCATGATTACTGATGTGCCCGTTCATTTGGCGCCAATCGCCGCGGGTTCTGATTGGCTCCCTGTTCCTAGTTAAACCCAGTCCTGTCAGTCTCCTGTTGTCAGTCCGTCTGCAAGCCTTTTTTCGACCCGGACTCCCGCCTGTCCCGTTTTTGCTCCCGTTTGTCTCCGGGTTCTATCTGTTTTGATCCCGACCACGTCTGCTCTCCTGTCCCGGATTACGACCCATTTTTGATCCCGACCATGTCTACTCTCCCGTCCTGGCTTACGACTCGTTTCCGACTCGGACCACGCTTTGCTCTCCCGGTCCCGGCTACCGACCAGTTTTTCCGTCCCTGACACCGCCATCGCTCGCTACTGAAGATCCACTTCCGTGTTCACAATCCGAGTGCGAGAGCAACTTGCTTCCCGCGTCCAGCGAACACCAGATCATGGGCGCAGCCCTTCCCTTCAATAAAATTTGCGGTAAACGTTACACAATTGCGTTCTGTTTCCGTTCTGGTCCTGACATAAAATGAAAATATTTTTTTTTTCTTTTTACAAAATAATTTATGAAAAATAAAGGAAAATACTTTTAGAATCAAGCAAAGTTATATCCCATTGTGGCAAGATTTTTTTAAATGTACTTTTTTGCCAATAGCAATCAAATATTTTTTGCTGATTTGAGTGAAATGGATCTTGTCTCAAGCCCCGATCAATAGGTAAATAGTTAGAGTCAGGGAAGTATTTTAGAATGGAAAATAATAGAATAGTCTTTATTGTCATTTATATCAACATGGTGAAACATTTCATGCAATGCAAGATGAGACATGGCTCGATTAGACATAAAGACTTTAAAAAGAAAAAAAAAGATAAAAGATTCCTGGAATAAATCGGCAAAAATATTTACAACGTACAGATACTCCGCTACTTACGAACATTCGAGTTACGAAAAACGCTAGATACGAACATTTTTTTAGGTTATGTCGAAAAATATCCGGACATTGCCGCGAGTTAGATTTTGTATCGTGCACCTTTTTCCGAGTACAGGACAGTACTGTAGTACTCCTTTCCGCCTCTACCGGCGTGTGGTGCTGTGAGAGCTCACCCAGCATCCACCCCGAAGAAGAAATCCGGCTTCCTCTTTCGTGTGTAAACATACTATACTGTATCTCCAGCGCACTAAGAACTTTGACATTGTTATTGTTTAATATCTCGTGCATCCAATCAATATGCTTGGTGTGAAGTGTAAAGAAGAGGTGAGCCGTTACTTTTGAAATGAAAGTGGAATAAGGAAGCTTGATGCGGTTGAGAAAATGGCCGGGTCGCTTCTTTTCGGCCACTTTCTACCACGGAGGAGGAAGTCGCCTAACTCTTGAAGCCTATCTTCCAAGAGTAAGTTGAACTTCACTTTATGTTTATAGAGCATATTATTTTATCAAATGTTTATTTTTTTAGTACAAAACAATACAGGTTACTTATCCAAGGCTTAACATACAAAATATAGCACTGAAGCAACTTACGAACAAATTCAACTTACGAACGATCATCCGGAACCTAAATCGCCCAAATTTTAATAACAGCGATGAAATAATTGTGCAATAACATTAGCAGCAACACCAAAAATCCCAAATAAGTCTCATCATACATATTTTCATAGTTTTGCGTGCTTATTTGGGGTTGTGATCGCTCTGGGAAAACCATCCCCTCTGACCGTGTTTGTCCTTGTTTTAAGGCACATATAGCGCCTACCAGAGTAATAATTACAATCTGGTAATAACATAGTAATAACAGGATGACTTATCATATACCATATTTTCCGCACTATAAGGCGCACCTAAAAGCCTTTATTTTTTTCAAAAGCTGACCATGCGCCTTATAATACAGTGCGCCTTATGTATGGATCAATATTAAGTCGCAAAGTCTTGCAACTAAGGCAAGCAGCCGCCGACTAGATTTTCCCCCGAAGGCGAAGTCGTCCGCGGTGTATGCTAGGATTTATATACCGGCGTTTCATTTCCTAACCAATGTGTCAATCATCATTTGAATAAGTCACTATTGGCTAAAGTTATTCGGAGGTAAAGGGGGCGGATCCTATTGATCATTTACAGGCTCTCATAGGCTAAAGGGGCGAAACAAAGCCTGCAATTGGCCGAAAAAGATGAATGTGAATCACACGTCGGGTTGCACTACGGCATAGAGAAAACATTTTTTACTATTCTGTATTTGTAAATATTTGACTCTCCCGGATTTACTACACTCACGGTTGTAAGAAGACCATGGTTACGTATCATTATTGAACGTGATGGCTGCAAGAGAACTTAGGTGAGCTATGCGGCTTTATATTTTCCCGGTACCTTGTTTTAGAACGATCTTAATGTTTCTGTGATGAGTTTATTTTTAAACTAAATTCAATTCAAAGTGTTTATTGTCATATGCACAGTAAAGAACCCCGTTTCTCTGCACAATAAAATTCTTACTTTGCTGTCCACACAGTTGCCAGCAAAAAATAAAATGGAAACTAAGAAATGTTGATTTGGTGACATCGTACAGACACTGTTTCCGTACATGTCTGAGACACGTATTTGCTTCTTTGCAAGCTTTCGGAATGTTAAGGTGGTAATAAGTTTGACTGAACTATCTGACTGTTTTGTCGACGTTCCCATTGTAGCGCCTTATATTCCGGTGCGCCTTATGTATGGAAAATATAGGACCAAAAACTATTTTTTGGGAGTGCGCCCCATAACCCGGTGCGCCTTATAGTGCGGAAAATACGGTAATTACAATCTGGTAATAACAACGTAATAACAGGATGACTTATATAAATGGATATTAAACTGCTAGCCTCTTGCGCTAATCAGTAGGAAGAAAGCTCGCTACTTCCAAAAGGTTGGTGGCCCCCTGCAGCACAACCATATTCCTGTCTCCAAATTCAAGCGTTGCATCTTTATTGCATAAGAAGACACCCGCAGAACGTAAAAGTTTGACATTTAACGAAGGTCCAGATGGCTTTTAACAAGACAACAATGCAAAAACAACATGAAGGGCCCGTACACCATCTGCTCCGAACAAACAACATTAGGTTGACATTTCGGCCACAGGCTGCCGACCCAATCTGGGTACGTTGGCCAAAATTGGTGAGGACTGGCAACGGCAACCCAATGAGGGGAAAAATACCACCCAAAATGACTGACTCTTTCTCTCTTTTTGTCAGGTTCTCAAGTCGTGTTTATTTGCATAGCCCTTAATCACAAAAGAGATCAAATGACTGCAAGGACTACCATTATACCCCTGATTTGGAACCCACACGAGGGCAAGGAAAAACTCAAAAACTTCAGCATGAGTATATGACGAAACCTGAAGAAGGTACCGTAAATTCCGGACTATAAGCCGCTACTTTTTTCCCTAACTCTCAACCCTGCGGCTTATTCAGTGAAGCGGCTAATTTATGTAATTTTTCTAACGGCCGCTAGCGGCGCTCGAGTGTTGCTACCATTAACTGCCCTGTCAAGGCTATATTATTATTATTAAAGCTTTGAAAACTGTCTCGGTGTACCGTCTTTGTATATTTTTGTAATGTATTTATTTGTATTTATTTTAGACACTTATTCTGATATGTTTTGCACGGATGAACAAAAAATGAAGGGCGGAACAAATGCGGGGTGCCGAGTTTAAGTGGGGACCGCTAAAGGTGAGGGACAAGGAAAGAAGAGGGGGTAAAAAGTTGGTTAAAGAAAAAGGAGTTGCGTGAGTAAATGTGTTCATCTGATATATTTTTCCCACCCTTACCTTTGGAAATATACACTTTTTTCCTTGGATTACTTTCAACGGGACCTGGACTATGCAGAACTGCATCAAACCTTAAGTACCGGTATCATTTTCCGTTCATTTTGCCGGCTGTGATTTTTGGACTGTGGACTTAAATGAAGGACATTGTATGAAGTTGAGACGGAGGAAGTCGGGGAGGGAAAAAATCTGACCCTTAGTGGGCAAGGAAGTAAGAGACCCTTTGATAGGTCCTCTGGCTCACCCCCTAACCCAGAAAAAAGGGGAAGACCTGGAACCACAGACAGAGAGTCAGAGGGTCCCAGAGTTTTCCCCGGTGAGTCTCAAATGAGGTACTACTCTTAAGTGATGTGTCTGACACAGGTGACACTCTCGATGATCTCGATGATCACCAAAGAATGGACTCAGATCCCCCGGTTTTGTCTAACTAGTTTAAATACTTTAACAACAATTATGAACATTACATTCTCTACTATCAATGTGAGAAGTGTGAGATCAAAGGTTAAGGCTCACAGTGTTTTATCGTTCTTAAAAACTATCAGAACGGATGTGTTTTTACTACAGGAATGCTGCATCCCCTTTCTAAAAAATTATAAACAGTGGGAAGAGATTTGGCCATATCCGTCATTATGGAGTGGCTCGAATGAAAACCGTAACGATGGGGTAGCCATTTTAATAAACAACCCTCAACTCATCATAAAGGGGAGTACTGTGATAAGAGACGGACGCGCAATCTTAGCAAGACTTTCTTATATAGGGAATGATTTTAACCTCATTAACATATACGGCCATGCCGACAGACAACTCAGGTACGAACTTTTAGAGGACATCCAGTCGCATATGCTAGGCCATCAACCACTAATCGTGGGAGGAGATTTTAATTGCATCCTAAGTAGGAAGGATAGAAAGAGGAATGATGAGGAGTTTAAAGTAGATAAAACATCAACTTTATTACAAGACATGTGCCGGACATTTAAACTGGTGGACTGTTTCAAATCCATACATCCAGGAGAGGAGGGCTTCACCTGGTTCAGTAGTGACAATGCCAGAGCCTCTCGAATAGACTACATATTTACGAGGGGTTTAGCACAGAGTGATGCAAGATTAATTCCAGTTTTTTTTTCGGATCACTTGCTACTGTCCTGCTCTTTCTCATTTCCTTCAGGTATGACTGTTGGGAAGGGTTTGTGGAAGTTAAACTGCTCCCTGCTGGAGGATGAGGCTCTAGCCGCACAATACAGGGAGCTGTACAAAGACTGGCAGACCCTTCAAGACTCGTATGATTCACGAGCACAATGGTGGGAAATGACAAAGAAACGAACACAGACCTTTTTTAAAAATGCAGGGAAAAACAAGAAACTCAAAGAGATGAAACGCATGTCGGGACTACAAAGAAGACTCCAACGCTATTTCATCCTAACAGAAAAGGGGATGGACTTTAATGATGAAATCAAAGAGATCAAACAAGAACTAAACGCTTTGGCGGAAATAAAGAGCAAAGGCATCATAATAAGAAGCAGAGAAAGAGAAATAGAAGAAGGGGAAAAATGTACACGCTACTTTTTTAAAAAAATTATGGGCAAAAATGAGGGGATTTTTAAACTTCAAAACGAAAACGGGCAAATAACAAAGGAATGTAGTGAAATAACCAGATTGGTCGAAGACTACTACAAAAAATTATTTGAAAAGAAAGAAACATATGAGAATGAAATGGGGCATGTATTAGATCATATTTCAAGATCAGTGCGTCAAGACCCCTTTTTAACATCGGACTTTACCCAAGACCAACTGAATGATTGCATAAAGACTATGAAAAAAGGCAAATCACCCGGGGAGGACGGACTCAACCTCGAATTTTACCGGACTTTTTGGGATATTTTAGCACCAGATCTGTTAACTGTTTTTAACGAATTTTCCAGTCGAGACCATATGCCAGACAGTTTCAGAATCGGGATAGTTACTCTATTGCACAAAAAAGGAGACAAAATTGACTTAAAAAACTGGCGACCCATAACGCTTTTAAACGTGGACTGTAAAATTTTCAGCAAGCTTCTAGCAACACGAATGTCTGTTGTCTTGGGAGACTTGGTTGATCCAGACCAAACCTGTGCCATTGTGGGAAGGAAGATCAGCGACAGTCTCATGCTGATCCGTGACACCATTTGTTATGCAAGAGACAGAAACATGCGACTAGCGGTCCTAAACCTAGACTTTGAAAAAGCCTTTGATCGAGTCTCGCACCAATACCTCTTCAGGGTATTGCAAAAATGTGGTTTTCCCCAAAAATACATCAATTGGGTAGGACTGCTATACCGAGACATCTACAGCAAATTCATGATTAACGGGAATTTATCGGAAGCAATCGAGATCAACTGCGGTGTACGTCAAGGTTGCCCTATGTCTCCCCTTCTCTATGTTCTTTGCATTGAACCTTTGGCACAAATGTTAAGAAAAGATAGATTTGTCGAAGGCATCAATATCCCAGGAAGTGGGGGACAAATTACCAAGTGTGTTTTGTACATGGATGATTTTAATATCTTGTGTACTGACCGCGCATCTGTTGAAAGAGCCCTTGACTTGACTGACCTGTTTGGGAGGGCGTCTGGGTCAAGGCTAAATAGAGAAAAATCACAAGTGAAGTTTTATGGAATGTGGAAAGAGACAGAAAAGGCAGGACTCCCGCTGACGGTGTTAAAGACAGACCAGAAAATCCTAGGGATAAAATTCAATGCGGATGGAGGAGGCGAGACCAACTGGGATGACGTGACAAGGAAAGTTAAGCAAAAACTTGTTTTTTGGTCACTAAGAAAACTGACAATAGAGGGGAAGGTCCTAATCATCAAAGCGATCATCCTCCCAATGCTTTTGTCAATCAGTTTAATTTTTATGCCTAAAAGAAACGTGCTGTTACAAATGGACCGAGCCATCTTTCGCTTTGTCTGGGGCTCAAAGTGGGAAAGGATAAAAAGAGATACAATGAAAAAGAAAAAGGAAAAAGGGGGGAAAGGAGTGCCTGACCTCCAGCTTTTCCTGGGAAGCAAATATGTCTCTCTCCACTTCCAAAACGCTGTGGGCCCACCCAACAACCCGAAAAGTCAAGCAATGACCCGTTTTTGGATGGGCTCATATTTGCGGAAGCTAAAGCTTGTACCAGACAATCGTTTGATTCCAGTTTCGTTTAACTTGCCACCAACACATCTCTTTATCCGGGATTTTTTGAAGAAGTTTGATTTGGAAACACAAGAATGTCACACTTTACAAAACCACAGGGCCCTTATTGCTATTGTGCAAGAGCGAGCTACAGTAAGCCCTGTGCGGGGGCTTGCGTTTGGCGAATCCACAACGGTTTGGAGCAACGTCAATCATCCTGCCCTCCCAAACAGACTACGAGACTTGTCATGGATGGTGGCTCATGAAGTTCTCCCAGTCAGAGCTGTAATGCACCACCGAGGAATGTCAGCGACTTCGACGTGCCCTCGACCTGGCTGTGGCGCCCAGGAGTCGGTGAGGCACCTTTTTTGTGAGTGCAGCGCTGCCAAGGTCTTGTGGACAATGGCCGAACAACTAGGAAAGTTCCCGGACTTGCCAGCAGGAGAGGTCCCTGATGCACAGTACGTGCTTTACGGGGTGAGTCGGTCGAGGAGGCATCGGAACGACTTTGCCAGGGACTGGCTCACTCTCGCCGCCATCAAGGACGCCATCTGGACCTCCAGAAACCTGCTGGTATGGAGGTGCAGGCAGATCCCCCCCGTGGCTGTGCTCCAAATGGCTGCAGATACCATACAATCTGCGAGCGGCGGGCCTAGGACGCAGCCATAAAGAAGACTCGTCTGTACCCACCCGGAGGGGGGAGCCGGAGCTACACTGTGGGAGTCCCGGCAGCAACGGCCTGGGTTGTGGAACCCAGAAGGGAGAGGACCCACGCAGAATGGAAAGGACCCACACAGAGGACTGGAAGAATGCTGCTTGGGAGGGTGGGATGGCAGAGCTATGCCCTTGCACAATAGTATTGCCTTTTACACGCTGGTTAACTACTGTTAAAAGAAAATAACTCTGAAATTGTTTAATTGATGTTGAAAATGTCAGGAAAAAATGTTAAAACGTCATATCGTCACGTCATATTGTCAAATATAAAAAAAATGTGAATATGCTTGATGGCTGTGTTTTGCTGCTGTTGGTGTCAGTGGATTTGTTCAGACCGAGGACAATCGACTTTGGCCTGGACGGATCTATTGACACTAACAAAGATGTTATATAATGAAATTGTGAATATGTTTGATTTTCGAGAAGGTTTGTTCAAACCTCACTTTGTGTTTGCTGTTAAAAACGTAATATTGGAATATAATATTGTGAATGTGCTTAATACCTGTTGAGATTGTCATGATTGTTTTCTGTTTTTAGTGTCAATAAATTTGTTCAAACCAAAAAAAACATTTTGTTTCAATCGCGGGACTTGAAGTCGGGTTTGGGTTAATTTTGTGTATGTGTTACATGTTTCAATGTGGGCGCATGCGGCTTATATACAGGTGCGGCTTGTGTATGTACAAAATCGGTTTTCCTCTTAAAATGTGGTGGATGCGGCTTATAATCAGGTGCGCTCTATAGTCCGGAATTTATGGTAATCCCTCTTCGAGAGTGACCAGGTTGATACAGATGTTGCTCTGGCATCAACAAACAATATTGTCGAAATGTCCAGTTGACAGCTTCCAAAAACCTTGACTAAGGCAGCTAGTCTTAGTTTAGTATTTTTCAACCAGTGTGCCATGAGAATTTGTCTAGTGTGCCGCAGGAAATTGCCCACATATGTAACAGGTGTAATAATGGCTTTTGTTTTGTTGAAATTCCTGCTGAAATATGTTTGTATAGTTTGTGTATAAGTGCCCTGCAATGACGAGTCCAACAGTGCCACCTGCAGGTTTAGTTTAGCCTCTGATTTTATGACCAGAAGGCGGATAATGTTAGCAGTCTCCAGCGCGCTGCTAACGGTAAGCCACGACTTTTTGGTGGTACCCAGAAAGTTAATTGACAACATTAAAACCAAAACTGACAAATCTTACACAGTAATGTCATTGATATTGTCAAGCTGTTTGGATTTATATGTTTCGTTTCTGTCGCCATTTATGTTAGTTTTGCCGTATGTTGGACTGTACTGAAAGGCTAATTCTCTCATAGACGATGAAACCCAGCGGAGGTGCTAACCACATGGTGTGTGTATGTTGTGTCGCTCATTGCAGATCAATTGTTCCAGTTTTTACACTGGTTATTGTAATTATTTCTGTTTTCACAAATATCTAAAAAGGATGATGTTGGTTGAAATTCAGATTGAAAAATGTCGAGTTGAATTAATTGTAAATCGGGGATGTCAAACTCAATTGCACAAGGGGCCAAAATTTAAAACACAAGCAGGATAAACATTTATTGAAAACACTTAAACTTAATGTTTTTGGAACATAAATATGAATAAAAACAGACAAGAATATTAAATTTATAATTTAAATCACTTATACAGTATTTATTATTTTGCTGTAAATAAAAATAGCTTGTTAAATTATACAATTTAGAACTTAACTTAAACAACTTAACATTAAAATAACATTCAAATTCCTTTGCTCCTATGTCAATGTATGTATTAAAAAAACTTAAATATCCCCAAAATTTTTGCTCTCCTTAATATATATTCTGTCAAAAGAAATATGAAAATGCTACACAAATTATTTTGTCAAAACGTCACAACATTCTGCGATGTGCTTACCTTTGGCGCAGACGGAGTAGGGCGAGAGATGGGAGGGAGTGCTTGCACTTTTTGCATAGCTCCACCCATCCCTCCCACTCACCCAATCAAATCACTTTAAGTTCTCTTCCGGGGTTTTGGCGTATTTACAATTTGTTCCGTGGATTCATCAAAAAGTATCTGAACACTGAACACAGATTATATAGTGAGCTTTTATATAAAGGATTCTTTAGCATTGTACAGCCAAAACGAGTTTTTTTGTGTGACACCTTGACTGTAAATCGTAGGGAAAACGTGCTCTACATATTCTGAAAAGTACTGTTTTGCAATTCAGCTTTGGTTTGTCTTTGCGTGTATTTGAACAGATCAATGACTCACGTTTTAAACGAGATGGAGAAAATTTGCATGCAATTAAATTTGTCATAGGTACTCATAGGAAGAGCCATACCTGGCCCACGAGCCATAGGTTCCCGACCCCTGGTTTATAGTATAGTATATGTCATATATGAAGGAATAGGTACAGTGACTAAAAACGTCAGAATAAGATGTCCAGGGATGAGACGGCGTTGTTCCTATTCACGGGCCATTAATAACAATAATGTAAAATGGGGGCCGGATATGATTACACGGCGGGCCGGACGTGGCCCGCGGGCCGGGAGTTTGACACATGTGTTGTAAAAATTAAAACCACTATACAATCACTTGTTTAAAGTCTCATCTCATCCTCTTATCCTCAGTAGGGTCGCGGGGGTGCTGGAGCCCATCGCAGCAATCATCGGGCAGTGGGCAGGGGACACCCTGAACCGGTTGCCAGCCAATACTTGTTTAAAGTATCTTGTTAAAATGTATGTAAAAATATTGTGATGGTTTATTTTCTGAACTGTATTGTCTGCCAACTGAAAATAAAACGATTTGATATGTTTAGAGCAGTCTCCAGCGCGCTGCTAACGATGTCATGTGGTTAGCGGAGGTGCTAACCACATGGTGTGTGTATGTTGTGTTGCTAATTGCAGTCTCCAGCGCGTTGCTAACTGTAATAAAAGCCTCATCATCCAGTCCAGCCTAAATGTGGATCCTTGGTGGGACGGGCAGTGTTCATTTGACCTGTGAAAAGTGATGGGTCCCGGGGACTCGCATGCTCAAAAATCTATGGGTCCCAAAAGAGATCTATGGCTCCCCAAAATTTAGTGTTATATTGAAATAGTAAATTGGCGACAAATATATAATATAAATCTATATATTCATTCAGTTTTAATTATCACAGTTTATTGGTAATACAAATCAGTTATCACTTCAGATTTTTCAGTTCATATATTCTTCGTGGTTTGCAGTCCCGCCACAGTTGTAATGCCTTCTCAAGGTCCAATCCATTATCATCCTCCTCATAGCGTAACCAGGAATATAATTGAGTCCATTTTGGCAGAAAAGTCCTTTTCTTGCTAGTATTCTTTTGTTTATTTTTGTTTCGTCGAATCGTTCGCTTCAACACGCGTGTTTTCCTTGCCTTCGCGGTCTTCTGAAGAAGTTCCCTGTCGTTTTTTCGTGCCGGAATTATTGCCGTTGTTACCACTTTGTGTGTTATGTTGCGACTTATTACCGACACTGAAGAAATGACTAATTTTTTGTTGATTTGCACCTAATACCAATTGTTTTTTCGGAGGCATACTTCTCTTTCACTCGACAACCGCCACAACAATGACGTCGCCTCGAAGCAACGGGATCTCGTTTGCCGAGATCGGCGCGAGACCAAAACAACAATGGCGGATCTGCCTGACGAAAAGTTTGGAGTGCGGTAAATATTTGTTTAAAAAAAAAAAAAAAAAAGTAATCAGCTAATAATGACAATTTGGTGTCAAAAACGTTGCGTCCCGGGGACGCATGTTGATTTGACACAATGCGTCCCCAGCAAAAATGATGCGTCCGGGACGCGGGCAAACCAGAACACTGGACGGGTACACCGCAGTTACACATATATATCTGCAAACAAAAAAACATGCCATTGTTTTTTCAGAATCAAGTAACTGTAACTTTCATCCACATCAGTAGGTGGCAACATAGTACCCTTTTTGCTTTTAATATACTGTGAAATTCTGACTATAAGCTGCAACTTTTTCCCTTTTTTTTCCCAACCTTTCGGCTTATGCAATAACGAGGCTAATTTATGCATTTTTTGTAACGGCTGCCAAGGACGCCGGAGCGCTAAAGGTGAGAGCGAGACTGGTGGAATATATATGTCGAGGAAGAGACGAGTATAATGTATCTTTGCGCTTTGAGCATGAATATACCCTCATCAAGGAAAAGGTGTCGAAAAGGGAGGGCTAACTACCATATTTTGAATCATTTTAGGAGTAAACAGAAGTGTGATGAAACGAAAGGATTAAAAGAAGCAAAGTCGAACGAAGCAGATATTTTTAAGGCAAAGTTCTATTTATCTGTCGCCGTTATTATAAGTTTTGGGCATAAATATTTTATACGGTCGGATTCTATGGATTGTCCTTGATGTAATGAAGCCATTTTCACGGACATTCAAGGAAGTTTAAGACGGCCAGGGGACGTAATGTTGAGTTATGCTGGCTTTATAGTATTCGGTTATCTTGTTTCAGACTGATTGTGATGTTTCTCTGAAAAGTATACTTTGAATTGGTCCTCATATCTTCAATCCCAAGATTTTAAGCTTTCCAACGATATGTAGCATGACATATTTCAGAGACTGGTGACATTGGACGGACAAGTATTTGTTTATCAAAATGAAAATTAGAATTAAAACTCTTTCTGTGTATCATCTTTCTTTTAAAATATCTCAAGTTTCAATGTGGGAACATGTGGCTTATAGTCAGGTGCGGCTTATGTAAGTACAAAATGTTTTTCCTATCAAAAATGAACTGGGTGCAGCTTATAATCAGGTGCGCTTAATAGTCCAAATTTTACAATATAGTGGTACCTCAACCGCCTCAATGCTCAACCAAATCAGTGTTCGACCAAAAAATGTGCGTAAAAACAGTTCCGATGCTCGACACGGAATTTGGTGCCCAGCCGAAAATAGCCGAAAATAGTCAAACCAAATAGGCAGCACGGTGGGACAGTGGTTAGCGCATGTGCGGCACAGTTCAAGTCATGGGAACCTTGTGCGTGGGTTCAAATCCAGCTCCAGACTTCCTGTGCGGAGTTTGTATGTTCTTCCCGTGGGTTTCCTCCGGACACTGCGGTTTCCTCCCACATTCCAAAAACATGCATTTCAGGTGAATTGGTCGGTCCAAATTGTCCCTAGGTGTGAATGAGCGAGTGAGTTGTCTGTCCCCGTGTGCCCTGCGATTGGCTGGCAACCAGTTCAGGGTGTCCCCTGCCCACTGCCCGATGATTGCTGGGATGGGCTCCAGCACCCCCGCGACCCTACTGAGGATAAGCGGTGCAGCTAATGAGATGAGATGAGATGAGTCAAACCGAATGAGATTTGGCGCGTAACGAGTGTAGCCAAGATGCACTAGACGGCGCGAGTTAGCTTAGCTTTAGCGCCACTTCTATCCGGATCGTCATTGAGTGAAGGGGTACATCATTTTCGAAGTTATTTTTTCCCTAGTTTTTGTTTTTGTGCTGCTTTTGAACATGCGTCCCAAGAACAACAGCTATAAAGGGAAGGATAAGAGGAAATCCGTGAGGCAAACTATAGCTAAGCAGTAAGCTTCCCACACCCATTCCTGTATGCCATCACACCATTGATCAAAGGCATGTAACCGAGACAAAATTTGTTATATTTCTTATTTTTTATGTTTATTATATATTATGTACACATTTATGCTCTTAAATAATGTTTAGATATACGTTTTCTTAATATTTTAGGTATCTTTTATTATGGGTGGAACGGATTAAAATACTTACCATTGTTTCCTATGGAGAAAAAAATTCGGTACTCAACCAACAACCAGGAATGCATTAAGGTTGAGGACTGACTGTACTAATTATCTACTGAAAAAGGAAGTACAGGGGCTCATGTTTAGTAACTTTTTTTTTGTGTAATGACGCCGTTTAAAATTGCCCGGCAAAAAAAGTAAAATAAATGGAATAAAGTAAAACATCTTGCACATAATCTCAATTATTATTTTGTTATTTTACTGAAAAAAAAATTGGTTATTTTGCTGAAAAAAACCGAAATAACTTTAAAGTAAAACATAAAAAATAGGTTACAATACAATAAAATCCCATATTACATCAAGCAAAGTGTATTACTTCCTGTGTATTACTTCCTGAAACATGGTGAGCACAAATGGTAAGAAAAACTTTGTAATGTAAGTTTAAAGCTTTAAAAATGAAATTAGATATATTTTAAACATTTACAAAAGTATGTCTGGGGATTTGTTTAAAGACAAAAGTGCTTTGAAAAACATTTCTTGTCATGAACAGGAACAGGATCAGGACCCAAATGCGTGACATTCTCACATAAGCTTTTATTTTACGGGAAATGGGGAGTCATGCATGTTAGGCAGCAGTCTGGCGCGGAAGGACAGGAAGCCAGAGACAGACGACATCGACACCAATTGCCCGAGCAGATATCGGACAGATGGGGTCGATACCGGACAGGACGGGACAGACAAGATTGATGTAGAAACAGGATATCGAAATTAAACAGGACAAACTAGACGGGAACGAAAACTGGAGAGAATAACAAACAGGACGAAAATAGACGGGAACAAAACTGGAAACCGATATTAAACAGAACAAAATAAACGGGAACAATACCGGACAGGAAATACCAACAAGCAACAGGACCGACTCAGAACCCACGTCTTGCGGGGCAGAGGTTCGTTGACGGACTGACAAAGGAAAAATGAGAGCACTGAGCTTAAAAAGACGGAAAGCCGATCTGTCAATGAGCCGCATCTGGCGCCACACGGGCGGGGCCAATTGGGTGCCATGGCAACCATGACAATTCTAGGTAATGCTGTACATGAGGTCTAAGTGTGGGTACAATGGCTCGAAATTGATGCACTGTGCAACAACCACTCATCCTCTTCAATCTGCTTCCCGTTTCCTGTCACAGATTTGGCATCACTTTTCCCATTTCTTCTTTTTAATAAGACAACCGTTGCAAATTTTCCTTCAAGTGACAGGTTGCAACTGTCAGCCGCACGGTTGCCATTTTGTCTGCCTGCCCAACCGTTTCTGTTTTTCTTTTCTCCTCCCCGCGCTTAGCTGTCAGGATGGTAATCCCTCATCCCCTCCTCAAAAGTCCTTCGCATCTTGGCGACATCCCCCCCCGTCACCGCGCCAGCGTCTTTTTTTTCTCTTTTACTTTTTTACCGGTTAGTTAAAGGTCAACACCAGCACTCCTACGCTCACAATCCCTTGGCTTTTAATAACTTTTAACAGAAGACAAGGTTAAAGAATCTTGTTCTCTGAGCAACGCTTGAAACAACAGTGAGCAACGGCAATCCCAAGTGTGGCAACTACATTTTTCCCTTAATATTTTCCCTTCGACTCCCTTCGCATTTACAATAATATCCACTACATCCCGAGGGATATACAGAGACCACCGGATCTCCCTGGAAGATTTGCCGCCTGCCGACAATGACAACGACGAAGAAAAGGCTGAGCTAAGCTAAGAAGGCGACCACACAGACCAGCGCTCCCAAGCATGTTCAACCAACGCCAGATCCATCCGTCCACAATGAGTGAATTGAGCTGCGGATCGCCACCTACAACGTCCGGAATTGGAGGACTTTTTTTTTTTGCATTACATCACCGGCTCGAACGAGACGAAGACTCCGGTAAAAACAGGGGTTGGAGACTACGCGCTACAATAATAGCGGAACCATTGACACACACTGCTCACTCGATATGGAGTTTCTAGCTATGTACCGGGAGAGTTAACTGTGGTCTTTGTGTTTGCTGTATACTTTCCACCGCTAACAGTTTCACCGGATGCTAACGTTAGCATAGCGCTAAATCTCCTGCCCGCTGCTATCATTAAACAGCAGCTTGCACACCCCAACGGAGCTTTATCGTCGACGGCGACTTTAATCGGGCATGTTTATGGACTGTACTCCCAAATCCATTCAATTGTGGACTGAGCAATTCGGAAAAACACTGGACTATGTGTAATGTAAGATCAAACATTCGGTTGTGTCCGGCAAATTTTTTTCTTAGCTTTTCACTACTTTTTCATTTTGGTATGTTTTTCTTTTTTGTTCTATTCCCCCTTCCTTTAAGTCATTTTGTGCATAATTTTACATAATATTTGGTCACATAGGGATGAAAGAAGCAAAAACAACCTGAAGAGCCGTTTAGGACCCGAAAGAGCCGGTTCCTTTTAGTGAGCCGGGCCGAAGAAGCCGGTTCTCGAAAAACTCTACTGACTGTACTCAACTTCGTTCTACTTCGACATAGACTTCAAAATACCGCATTTAGAACACAGCTCCAGGGGAACCCGTGTATTTTTACCTTCATGCACTGTAACTTTGACTTAATTTGCTTCTTAATGAGCAATTTCGAGCCCTGATTTTTGTGAGCTGGCTAGATTTTCTTGTGCGCGGAAAAGCTCTGGGTAGTAGCAATTGCGCACACACGCAGCTTAGAGGGAACATTGGGTGTGAGTAGCTCCAAGTTGGCTTTTGGTGTGAGTAACGCCGAGATGCCATCTTGGTTTGCACCAAAAAGATGACACCTTAGCATACCCTTGATCAGGCTGAAGTCATCTGAACTGCAAAATGCGGGTTCTTGTGGTTGACTCTCGGTGTACGTCCAATCCCATTTTAAACTTTAAAATGTTCACAAGAAAATGTGTGTTTGTCGCAGGTTTTCCACACTCTATTGTTGTTGGAGAGTGAGAAGGTTGTGAAAAGAATCATTTTGCAGAAACTGTAAAATACTGTATATACTTTAATTCGATAATAGTGTGAGAGATGATGATGGGGGCTAATTTTTAGACATTGTGAAAGAGTTGTAAATGTTTGACTTCTCTTTTTCGAAGTCAATCCATGATTGTGCACACTTGCGTGTAATACTCCCGCGTAGAAATGCATCCTGTCTTGTATTTGTGCATGTTTGTTTTCAGCACCGTTTTTAATACAGCTCAGAAAATTGCGTAAAATTACGTTGGAAATTTCATTGGCTAAGCAATGTGTTAATTCACATAAAAATCGTTCACTATTTGCTAAGCCGAATTGGTCGTGACGTTTTTCTTTTCAAGACAGGCCCTTAAAGGTTGTCACAGGCTAAGGAACGTGAAAAAAAAGCTTGCGATGGGCCAAAAGTGATGTCAATCAAAGTGTCAGAGGCTAACAGCTAATTTATCTGACGAGTCTGTGTATTTTCAAAGGGAAGTTATGAAGTCTTACAAACCATTCGGGAATACTTTTAGGCGGATTTTTCTAATCTTTCGGAATTATAGTGTTTTTTGGAGTAAATAGTTTACCCTGTTGGATTCACTGGACCATGTCTGGAAATATTTGTATCATGTGTGGAATATAACATCACTTTAGGGTGAGTTTTACCGGCATCGTGGTTTTCGGGTATCTTGTTTCGGACTGATTGTGATGTTCTCGTTTGCCCGCGTCCCTGTGTCCTAGACGCATTTTTTTTTTTGCTGGGGACGCATCGTGTCAAATTAACGTGCGACGCAACTTTTTTGACACGAAATTGTCATTATCATTTTTTAACAAAGATTTACCGCACTCCAAACTTTTCGTGAGGCAGATCCGCCATTGTTGTTTTGGTCTCGCGGATCGAGTTTTCGTCCGCACCCCGATCTTCAGTTCGAGGTTGTGTAGTGAAAGTCCGTTTCTTTTTAAAGAACCGGCTTTTTCGGCTCAATTCATTCGAGAGAGCCGGCTCTTAAACGGCTCATTTGCTTTGATGCATTATATTACGAATGATTTTAAGAAAAAAAGGAAGTATAAAAGGAGAAAATGAAAAAAGACAGGTTTGTGGTGATCCCTTTTAATCAGTATATTACCAACAATAATTTAATGCAGGGGTTGAGGGTCAAACAGAGTTGCCGGACACAACCGAATGTTTGATCTTACATTACACAGTCCAGCGTTTTTCCGAATTGCTCAGTCCACAATTTAGTAGATTTGGGAGTCCACAATTGAAAGGATTTGGGAGTACAGTCCATAAACATGCCCGATTAAAGTCGCCGTCGACGATAAAGCTCCGTTGGGGAAGTGCAAGCTGATGTTTAGCAGCGGGCAGGAGATTTAGCGCTATGCTAACGTTAGCATCTGGTGAAACTGTTAGCGGTGGAAAGTATACAGCAAACACAAAGACCACAGTTAACTCTCCCGGTACATAGCTAGAAACTCCATATCGAGTGAGCGGTGTGTGTCAATGGTTCCGCTATTATTGTAGCGCGTAGTCTCCAACCCCTGTTTTTACCGGAGTCTTCGTCTCGTTCGAGCCGGTGATGTAATGCGGCGTCGGGAAAGCCAAGACTCCGTGATGGCAAAAAAAAGTCCTCCAATTCCGGACGTTGTTGGTGGCGATCCGCAGCTCAATTCACTCATTGTGGACGGATGGATCTGGCGTTGGTTGAACATGCTTGGGAGCGCTGGTCTGTGTGGTCGCCTTCTTAGCTTAGCTCAGCCTTTTCTTCGTCGTTGTCATTGTCGGCAGGCGGCAAATCTTCCAGGGAGATCCGGTGGTCTCTGTATATCCCTCGGGATGTAGTGGATATTATTGTAAATGCGAAGGGAGTCGAAGGGAAAATAAGAGGGATCAGGGGACGCTGAAAAACAAAAGACGAACTGGAGCCCGAGCCGCAGCGTCTACCCGACGCGCCGCCATCTTGACTATGTCTCACAACAAAATGTTGATTAACAATATATATGATGTAAGTTAACACATGTACAATATAACATGTTAAACTACATAAATAAACATGTTTAAAAAAAGAAGATTTTTTTTGTATTTTGTAAGGACATAGAGCACACAAAATTTTGGGGAGCCATAGATCTCTGTTGGGACCCCTAGATTTTTGAGCATGCAGGTCCCCGGGACCCATCACTTTTCACAGGTCAAATGAACACTTGAGGATGAATGAATGTGATGATCCAAATGAAGTTTCGTTGGTGTATTTGACAATGACCACACATATTTCGAATCTCAAACTCCACTCGACCCCCAGTCTAAGCTGGCTTCACATGGCTCGCCTCACTATAGAAGTGACATCATCACAGCATTGTTTTTTTCTGAAGCCTTATTACGTTCCTTTTTTCCTTGCGTCCCGTATCCAATATGCACTTTTGCCCGAAACATTTTTGTTGCAGAAAATGTGGCGCATTCCCGCTTTTGACTCCAAATTCGTTGTCTCTCTAAAGACGTGGCATAGATTTGGTCCGCCGCCTCTGAAACAAAACTGACAAACATTCTCTGATTTACTCGAGCAGACAATCACGATTACGCCGGGAGTGATGAGCGAAGAGGAAGCGTCGGTAAAGTGAACTTTAATTGAACGCTAATTCATCCTGTGATCAAAATTCGGCTATTAACGTTGCTGAATTCCAATTTCTTTCGTCAATAAGAGCAGGGAAGAAGCGACGACTTTAATGAGATCTCCTGCGAATAGGAGATCAGTCGAAACATTTTGCGAGTTATGGTTATGAAATGAAATGATCTGCATTTCTATAGCGCTTTTCAAGTCAATGACTTCCCAAAGCGCTTTACAATATGCTTCACATTTCCCAATAGCGGCCTTGCAGCCATGTAAAGCGCTCACCTGCATATTGGGGGTATTAGGGGTTCAGTGTCTTACCCAAGGACACTTCGACATGTAACACGGACGAGCCGGGATTCGAACTGGGATCCCTTGATCCCAAGACGAGCGCTCTACCTCCTGAGCTACTGCCGCCCCAAAGCAGACTATATAGAGTTCAATCTATATTTTCGATCTATCTCCATCCACTTTACTGTTTGTCTGTTTAAACGTCTATAAGACGATCCTTCACCTCTAATTCTACCAAATTTTATACACAGAGAATTTAAGAACATCCATCCATCCATTATCTGCACCGCTTGTCATCAGTAGGGTCCCGGGGGAGTTGGAGCCCATCCCAGCTGTCTTCAGGCAGTGGGTGTCTTTCCATATTTTGATATTATTCAATTATTCTGATGCATTTTTACCTTGTCTTTTTAACTTGGATCAAATAACACTTAAAATGAGCATTAATACGCACAAAAGGAGGGCTTTTTTCTTTATTTTAATGTATTTTTTTTTAATGTACGTACACTTTACAATTTACTATATTTTTATATTTTGATTTTGTTGGAAGGGCAGCACGGCGGCGCAGTGGTTAGCGCGTGTGCGGCACAGTTCTGAGGTCGTGGGAACCTCCTGCGTGGGTTCTAATCCAGCTCCCGGCCTTACTGTGCGGAGTTTGTATGTTCTCCCCGTACTTGCGTGGGTTTCCTCCAGGCACTCCGGTTTCCTCCCGCATTCCAAAGACATGCATTTCAGGTGAATTGGCCGGTCCAAATTGTCCCTAGGTGTGACTGAGCGAGTGAGTTGTCTGTCCCCGTGTGCCCTGCGATTGGCTGGCAACCAGTTCAGGGTGTCCCCTGCCCACTGCCCGGAGATGGCTGGGATGGGCTCCAGCCCCCCCGCGACCCTACTGAGGATAAGCGGTGCAGCTGATGAGATGAGATTTTGTTGGATTATTTTGATGCATTTACAAATTGGTTCCCCATGATAAAATAATACTTAAAATGAGCATTGATATCCCAAATGGTAGTTTTTTAAATTGTATTTTCTACATATTTTTCCAATTAAAAAAAAAGTAAGTCTTAACATACTGTATTTTCATATTTTGATTTCATTCAAACGTTGATGTTTTTATGTCTTTTTTATAAAGATAAAATACTTTAAATGTGCATTAATATTCCAAACAGTAGATCTTTAACTGTATTTTTTAATGAGTTTTTCCATTAAAATAAGAAAAGTAATTCTTAAAAATTGACCGTATTTCTATATTTTCATTTTGTTCATTTATCTTGATGCATTTATACATTTTTCCCCAAGATAGAATAATACTTAAAAAAAGCATTGATATCCCAAATGGCAGTTTTTTACTGTATTTTCTGCCTTTTTTTCCATTTACATAAACAAAGTAAGTCTTAACAATTTACTGTATTTTCATTTTATTCAAATATTTTGATTCATTTATGAATTTGTTATTTCACTGTATTTTTTAATGTATTTTATATTAGAATGAGAAAAGTAACCCTTCACAACTTGCTGTAATTTCATATTTTAATTATTATTTTGATGGATTTATTTCTTGTTGTTTTACTAAGATGAAATAGTACTTAAAACGAGCAGGAATATTCCAAATTGCAGGTTTTTATTTTACTGTACTTTTTATTTATTTTTCCATTAAAATAAAAAAGCAACCTTTGAAAATTTACTATTATTAATTGTATAAATCTTTTCAAAATTGTATTTGTAAAAAGCCATGGTTTCCATAGTTTTACACATTCTTTATTATAATTTTACTAATTAATCAATCTATTGAATCTATTTTAATTTGTAAATTAAGGGAAATAATCCTTAAAAAAATAGTATTTTTATTTTCTTCCTATTCTTATTTTGTAATTTTTAGAATAACATATTTCATCACCTTTTTCTCTAGTAAAATAAACAAAGTAATAGACATATTCTTTGAAAATCTGTTATTGTTTTATTGTTGTTGTTGAAACACAATAAAATATAAAGTATACATGTATTTACTTTTTATTTTACAATGTTTTTCCTATTAAGATACAAAAACATTTAAAATTCATTATTTTCCAATGTAGCAGGATTATTTTAATTTTGTAGCGTATGGGGTTTTGATATCAGTCAACAAATTACAAGGTTTTTTTTACGTATGCATACGAATAGAACCAAGAATTTATTGAGGCACAGGTAAGGTGGAGACTGCCTAACTTAACAGAACCAAAGGTGGGTAGTGAAGTCAAAGATTTTACTCAAGTAAAAATACCGTTACTTCAGAATAAAATGACTCAAGTAGAAATACAAAGTAGTAATCCAAATAATCACTTGAGTAAAGGTAAAAAAAAAAAAAAAGTACCTAAAATAATATATATATCACACAAGGATACTGCTGGAAGTGTGAATTTCCCTATGGGGATGAATAAAGTATATCTATCCATCTATCTATCTATATATATTATATAGAGTACATTAAAAAAAGAATGTTCCTAACCCTGCTCACAACCGCCACTTGGTTGTTTGGGTCACTGGACAGATCAAAATAAAGTAAAGGAGGTCTCTGAGAAAATAAATGCACCAGAGACGGAGACATACTTACAAGGAAGGGATTTAAGTAACGGCTTCAATGTAGCCTAATATAGCGGAGTACGTTTCTTCTTCACAAATCTACTCAAGTAAAAGTAAAATCTATTGTGATTTAGAAATACTCCTAGAAGTACAAAATGTCCCAAAACCTACGCAAGTAAATGTAATGGAGTAAATGTAACTTGTTACTGCCCACCTCTGATCAGAATGCACAATGCAAATCAGTGGTGCGGCACTGTGAATAAAAATAGTGTCATTGCTCGAATGTATGAATACTGTAAAACCTTGTATGGTGACGCATACTAATAGTTACTGAATCCAATTCCAATCTTATGCAGTATTATGCAAACTTGCATTACAGTGCAAGGCGCACCGGGTTTAAAATTTCAAATTTTGGGCCAATTTAGGGTAGGGTTACTTTAACTGGATTACTTTCAATGACTTTTGGATTACTCCAATACCAAATATGCTAATAAAAGACAAAATAAACTAAATATTAATAAAATGACTCAATTTTGTGCAGGCTTGGGGAGTAACGGAATACATGGAACGGCAAAAATGATGTTGGCAAGCTGTTTGGATTTATTTTCAATTTGTTTCTGTCGCATTTTTTTGTTAGTTTTGCCGGAGATCAAAGAGATCAAAGCCAGGAGAGAAAGCTTACCACGTGTTGTGAGTCATCATTTTACTCATATTTAGTGTCTTATGTCTTTTATTGACTAAGATAAATCTTGATCCAATTATAGTCATGTAACATGCACAAAATAAGCCAATTTCTTTTTGCTCTCAGACTCAACTCCGAAATAGGTTGCATGTTCCCTAGCCTAATTTGCCGGTCACCTCTAATTCTACGTTTGCGATCTCCCCTGCGACAAGATTAAATGTGAGCGGTTCCTGATAGGAAGTCAAAACGGGCCAGGACGGGCCAGGACGAGCCAGGACGAGCAAGGACGAGCCATGACGGGCAACTCCCGTTCGGCATAGGATTAGTGGGCGAAGTAGGCCGGGCAAAATATGGACAGCGAATAGAGAAAACCGGGATAGCTTTCATCGGGAAATCCTGACGCGCTAATCCGGAAATCCAGGCATCCGATGTGTGCGTGTTAAAATCGGGATAATTATTGTCTAGGGAGCGTATATTGTACTTCCCCTCAAGGCAGCGATTGGAAAGATGCGATGTGCAAAAGCTTGTCAGTACAAGGAAGACTCGAAATGTGCAGCTACACAGCGATGTATTCATTTTCTTATTTTTTTTTTCTTTTGTCACTATAGCAACAAATGCTGGGCTGCGGTAGCTCAGTAGAGAGAGCAGTAGCAGGTTCGATTCCCGACTCCTCCGGGTTAAAGGTAGAAGTGTCCTTGGGCAAGACACTGAACCCCTAATGCCCCTGATAAGCAGATAGGCACCTTGCATGGCTGACCCCGATATCAGCAGGGTTGGGTAGGGTTACTTTAACTGGATTACTTTCAATGACTTTTGGATTAATCCAATACCAAATATGCTAATAAAAGACAAACGAAATTAATGTTACCGGAGTTCGAACGCCGGTAATGCCTGAGTGCGTACGCTAGGGTGCGATGCTGAGCAGTGTACGGGTGTTTTAGCCCCTATTATGCCTCCGAAGAAAGTCATTGCAAGGAGCAAAGTTGCTACAGGTGAAAAAAGAAAAGTAGTGCGTACAACTATTGCATTTAAGAAAGAAATAATAGCCAAATATGAAGGAGGTGTGCGAGCGCCTTCTGCTGACCACCACAAAAGTAAAAAATCCTATTCATAAGATTACGATAACGCGAACGTACGATTAGCCTGGGTTAGCTTTAAGTTTACGTTAAACATTCAGGGTGTTGGAACGGAGCCCAACATTGAGGGTGTTGGAACGGAGCCCCCTTTCCAATGAACCGCTCACCACTTGTTGTGGAGACCCGGGTGCTAAATGACTTGTAGACGACCTGATTTTTTAATTTTTACACGTTCATGTTAGCGTAATCTTTCGTACAGAAGATTACGAAAACGCGGACGTACGATTAGCCCGGGTTAGCTTTATGTTTACGTTAAACATTCAAGGTAAACATTCAGGGTGTAATTAAACGATTTACATGATTTTTAATGGGAAAAGTGATTTCGGTGATCGAACAAATCGGTTTTCGAACGGGGTTCTGGAACGGATTATGGTCGAGAACCGAGGTTCCACTGTATCTGTGAAAAACAACCAAAAAGTACTGTTCAATTAACCGAGGGGGTTGGTCCACACTTGACCCACTTGGTTTTGCAAGGACCTCTTGTTCGGTAGGGTGAAAATAGTGAGTCTGTTCAATGGCCATTGAAGGGCTTCGCATTACAGACGACGGGAGCCCTGATCGAGTTTCACGCAGCTGCTAAAAAGGGGGTTTCGTCCTCTTCCACTTCGTGCCATTCGATACATAGTGTAAGCGTTATATCGCCGGCACGCTGACAAGTAAAGATGTTTCTCTGTACGGCGGCCGTAACACAACTCTGCGCTATGGCTTTTTTGTCGGACCGCCGGCTCGTCTGGCCCCCTTTAAATTGCCTTTCTACATCTCACCTTGCACCTCCTGATGTATCTTCGGCCTCACTTTCACAGCCTCACTCCTTTGTGGTCACGCTAACGACTTGAGGCTAACCGCAACCTTTGGAAGTCAGGATATCGAGTGAGGCCGGAGCCAAACTGCTCAATGATGGATTGTTCTTAGGAGAGTTTGAAGGAGTTTGGAATTGTATTGGTAATCGTGTTTGACAAAGAACGCCATTACCGTATTTTCCGCACTATAGGGCGCACCGGGTTATAGTGCGCACCCCCAAAAAATAGTCTTTGGTCCTGTATCTTCCATAGATAAGGCGCACTGGATTATAAGGCGCTACAATGGGAACGTCGACAAAACAGTCAGATGATTCAGTCCAACTTATTACCCCCTTAACATTCCCAAAGCTTGCAAAGAAGCAAATACGTGTCGAGAACACGTGCCGATGCGGTGTCCGTACGATGTCACTCAAATGCATCGTTTCAAATATCATTCGGAAGGTTAAAGTCTTGGTATTCAAGAAATGCCAACCATGCCTTAGTTTCTATTTTCTTTTTCGCTCGCAACTTTACTCTGCATATGACAATAAACACTTGGAATTGAGTTTAATTCACTCAACTCATCACAGCAACATCAAGATCGTTCTAAAACAAGATACCGGGAAAATATAAAGCCACATAGCTCACCTAAGTTCTCACGTTCAATAATGATACGCAATCATGGTCTTCTTACAACCGTGAGTGTAGTAAATCCAGGAGAGTAAAATATTTACAAATACAGACTAATGAAACATGTTTCTTTATGGCGTACTTTAGCAAGCTTGCTATCCACAGTCATCTTTTTCGGCCAATTGCAGGGTTTGTTTCGGTCCTCTAGCCTATCCGAGGCTCCGAATAACTTTAGCCAATAGCGATCGATTCAAATGATGATTGACACATTGGTTAGCCAATGAAACGCCGGTGTATAAATCCCACGGAATACTCCACGTTCGGGGGAAAATCGAGCGGCTGTTGCGTAAGTTGCGAGACCTTGCGATTTAATATTGAGCCATATATTAGGCGCATTGTATTATAAGGCGCATGGTCAGCTTTTGAAAAAAATTAAGACTTTTAGGTGCGCCTTATAGTGCGGAAAATACGGTACTTTTCTCTGTACTGTACTGTGACGCAGTGGTCCGCAACCTTTTCTGTACTACGGACTGGTTCATTCCCTGCCGATATTTTCACAACCCGGCCCAAGGGCGGCATTGAAAATGTTTTTACATTTTCTCGACTAATGATAATTACCGTATTTTCCGCACTATAAGGCGCACCTGAAATCTGTTTTTTTTTTTTTAAAGCTGACTATGCGCCTTAGAATCAGACTCCAGTTTTCGCGTAGAAGAAGAAGTGCGCTGTGCATACTGGGAAATATTAAACAACCATCTGTCAGTGGCTCGTAAATGCCTGGGCTGATGTATCAGTCTCAACTGTGGTCTGAGCTTTCAGGAAGGGAATTGTCCCCGAACTGCCAGACTACAACAGCGACACTGACTCGATTAATGACGACCTTGATGAGACGGAGCCGGACGTGTTGGATGGCCCATTCACTGAGATGGTCAATTCAAACACTGCAGAAGAAGAATTCGAGGGATTCGTAGATGAGGAGCTGATAGAGTGAGCTTTATGTTTTTCTTTTGTGTGTTTACGTTTTACATTCTACAGTTATTATGTTATTGCTTTATTGTTATTGTTTTGCACTTGTTATTGTTTTTGCAGATTACGAGTCACTATATTGCCATTGCACTAACGTTTAATTTACCATAACAGTATCAGACGTTTTTTTGCGTGTTGACTAAATGGAGGAAAAGTAAAATGTTATGCCTTGCTGTTGTTCAAAGATGTTAAAGATGTGTCACGAAAATGCTTTACCTCAGAGAAAATAATAAAACAGCTGTTTATTCATTTTGGGAGTGAATGGAGTTGTGAAAAGCTTGTTTATCTATTAATAAAGTTTGACTGACCTATCTGACTGTTTTGTTGACATTCCCTTTAGCGCGGCACCATCTAATGGTTGCATAACGTAACTACAGCCTCTACTGTAGCGCCTTATAATGCGGTGCGCCTTATGTATGGAAAAAAGTTTTAAAATATATCATTCATTGAAGGTGCGCATTATAGTGCGGAAAATACGGTACAACAATTAGCACATTTATGATAAGCGATTAGCGCGTCAGCCCCACGGTGCAGAAGTACAGGGTTCACATCCATCTGTCAGTATCCCTGTGCAGAGTTTGCATGTTCTCCCTGTGTGGGCGGGGATTTCCTCCAGGCACTCTGGTTTCCTACCACGTTCTAAAAACATGCATGGCAGGTTAACTGGCTACTTCTAATTGTTCCTAGGTACGAGTGAGCGTCTGAGGGGTTGTCTGTCTCTGTGTGCCCAGCGATTGGCTGGCAACCGGTTCAGGGTGTCCCCTGCCCGGAGATAGCTGAGGTGGGCTCCAGCACCCCCGAAACTCTGGTGAGGATATATGTACAGAAAATGGATGGATGGATAATAACAACAACACTAATAATCATCATAAACGTAAATACACTGTATAGTACAGACGCTCTCCTATTTATGTCTATTCGACTTACAAAAAACGGTAGATATGAACATTTTTTTCGGGTTGTCGAAAAATATCCGGACATTGCTGTAAGTTTTGCACCTTTTTCCGAGTACAGGACAGATCTGTAGTGCTTCTTTCCGCCGCTACTCGCGTGTGAGGCTATGAGAGGTAATCTTGGATCCACCCCGAAGAAGAAATCCGCTTCCTGTTCCTAGTTCGTGTGTAGACATACTACGTGTACTGTATCTCTTGCGTGATAAGAACTTTTTAAATTGTTTAATATCTTGTGCATACCTTCAATATGGTCGGTGTAAAGTGTAAAGAAGAGGCGCGCGAAAGTGCAATAAGAAAGATTGATACGGTTGAGAAAAAGGTTGGCTTTTTTTCCATCCCCTCTCTACCACAGAGGTAGACCTCTTAAAGCCCATCTTCCAAAAGTAAACCCACATTCATGAAAAATATGCATGTCAGGTTAATTGGCCGGTCCAAATTGTCCCTAGGTGTGAATGAGCGAGTAAGTTGTCTGTCCCCGGGTTCTCTGCGACTGACTGGCAACCAGTTTAGAGTGTCCCCTGCCCACTACTCGAAGTTGGCTGTTGTGGGCTCCAGCACCCTTGCCACCCTACTGAGGATAAGCGGTGCAGATAATGGACGGATGGATGTAATTTTACTTGAGTAACACACTTTGCCGAAGTATGCACGGCACCAAAATGCTGCTAAGCGTTTACTTCAGGCCCTGTCTCTCAAATCAAGGTAATCGGTCGGTTTCAGCTGGATATTTTAGGCCTAATCTTACCTCTAATGTGACTATATGAATAATGCAGATTTTTCTTAACAGTTGTAAAGCATAGTGATTTATTATTTGCATTAAAAAAATAACACAGTAATGCTCCGTATAGACAATTGAGTGACTAAATTTGTAATTGCGTCGCAACACTGTCAGTAGCATCGTGAAAACCTGGGCGGCAGACCAGATGAAGTATCGAAGAAAAAGCTTGAGCCAGACCGGCACACTTATTTTCAATTTCCTTTCTGGTGTATTCAAGCATATCATTGAAAGTGAAGCAGATGCGTCTTATAGAACTAGTAGAGGATCATTGATGAAGCGGCCTTGACTCGTCCTCCTCCGCCTGCCAGTTCATCCATCAGTTGGACTCGATGGCGACTGTCGGCCAATCGCCTTCCGCGACGCCAGCTGATGCGAAATAGTCTTTTCCGACGGTTCGGTTTAACCGACGCACACGTTCCCTCGCACCTGGGACCTCCAGCGATTCCATCAGTGCCGCTTTATTACACGCGCCCAACTATCTCCACCTCGCCGAGCGATGAATAATGGATGGGTGCCGCTCGCGGCGCAGACCGAGCGCCGCAGGATTACTTTCAATTTGCGCGCCGCTACCCACGCTGCCTCGCACAACTTGTCGGGACCGCTCTCTCCTGGGACCTTACGGGGGTCTTATTTAGATTAGCGCCTGAAACTCGACGCTAGGCAATCATGTTAGAAGGTTGAGGATGAAATTACCAAAGAACTGAGTGTTTTTTTGAAAGCAAAACTCTATTCAGGGCTTTGCTTCTCATGCTAACTTTGAAAACCTTTTGGGATACTTTTGATCAAAGGTTTTACAGTTACAGCGTTCATACAGGTGCTTGAAATCCTTGAAAGTGCTTTAATCAAAAGGTTGTATTGTAAAGGATTGAAAAGTGCTTGAATTTTGGTGAAAGGGTTGAACAAGTCTGCTAAAAAAATGGCACCCATACTGGTATCTAGTGGCTTCGCTTTGCATTAAGTCTTCCCTCGGGATTAACGGCAGCTGGCATCAGTTCGTATGATATTGTCCTATGAAGCATCATCGCTCCTACAGGTTGCGCCCAAAAGGACTGGTGCATACTACACTTAAACAGGACAATATGAAAGTACAGTATATTTCAAAGATTACAAATCAAGTATGGTCTTCATTAATTATAGGCCGTACAAAAAATGAAGGTTGCATTTTCTAGTGGTAATTTGTAATGGAAAGAACTTCATGCAACTGAAAATATAGGCTACACATGTCATTTTACCCAACACTAATATTAAAAATATCAACACAGGCATTGTTCAGATCCACAAATATATTCGTAATTTACTCAAGATCTAAAATCATATCTTGATAAATGTGCACACAAGATTAAACATACCGTATTTTCCGCACTATAAGGCGCACCTAAAAGCCTTTATTTTTTTCAAAAGCTGACCATGCGCCTTATAATACAGTGCGCCTTATTTATGGATCAATATTAATTCACAGTCTTGCAACTAATTTGCAGCCGCCAACTAGATTTTCCCCCGAACGCAAAGTAGTCCGCGGTGTATGCTGGGATTTATTTACTGGCGTTTCATTGGCTAACCAATGTGTCAATCATCATTTGACACATTGGTTAGCCAATGAAACGCCAGTAAATATCACTATTGGCTAAAGTTATTCGGAGGTCAAGAGGCGGATCCTTTTTATCATTTACAGGCTGGCATTGGCTTAAACGGCAAAACAAAGCCTGCAATTGGCCAAAAAAGATGAATGTTTATAGCACGTGGCTGACGGCATACAGAAAGCATTTTTTACTATACTGTATTTGTAAATATTTTATTCTCCTGGATTTACTAAACTCACGGATATAAGAGGACCACGGCTGCACATTATTATGGACACAACGAGCTACCCCGGCTATATATCTTGTTTCAGACTGAACTTGATGTTTCTGTGATAAGCGGTGCAGATAATAGATGGAATGGAGTGTCTATTTATAAATTAAACTCAATTCCAAGTGTTTATTGTCATATGCACAGTAAAGTTGCGAGCGAAAAAGAAAATAGAAACTAAGGAATGGTTGGCATTTCTTGAATCCCAAGACTTTAACCTTTCGAATGATGGAACGATGCATTTGAGTGACATCGTACGGACACCGCATCCGCACGTGTTCTCGACACGTATTTGCGTCTTTGCAAGCTTTGGGAATGTTAAGGGGGTAATCAGTTGGACTGAACTATCTGACTGTTTTGTCCACGTTCCCATTGTAGCGCCTTATAATCCGGTGCGTCTTATGTATGTCAAAAATAGGACCAAAAACCATTTTTTCAGGGTGCGCCCTATAACCCGGTGCGCCTTATAGTGCGGAAAATACGGTATGTAAATCGCAGATATATTTGTGGGTCTGCAAAATACATGATTCAAACCGGATTTGTACTTTTTACTGGTAATGGAGAAATCAAAAATTTAGCTTTGAAAGTCCTTAAAAACTTTTGTTTGCAGGGGTTCAAATGTTTTACAAAGATTTAGCATGAGATTACATTAGAGGTTGAAATTAATTGAAAATGAAGAGAAATCCTTTTCATTTTGCACTTAGCATGAGTTTTAGATGTGATGAAGCTGTCATGATCACCGATGTGAACCACCTGTGCCCGCTCCTTTGGTGCCAACTGCCTCAGACTCTGATTGGCTCCCTGTCCCGATTTAAACCCACTCCTGTCTGTCCCCTTTTGTCAGTCCATCTGCGAACCTCAGTGAACACTAGGCAAGCCTTTTTCGACCCTGACTCCCACCTGTCCCGTTTTGCTCCCGTATCCGGTTACAACCCATTTTTGATCCCGACCAAGTATGCTCTCCCGTCCCGGCTTATGACCCGTTTCTGACCCCGATCACGTTTTTGCTCTCCTGTCCCAGCTATCAACCCGTTTTTCCGTCCTTGACACCGCCATCGCTCGCTACGGAAGATCCACTTCCGTGTTCGGATCACAATCAGCGTACGAGAGCGACTTGCTTCCCGCGCCTACCGAACGCCGGATCGTGGGCGCAGCCCTTCCTCTTTCCTTTAATAAAACGAAACGCAATTGGGTCCTGTTTCCGTTCTGGTTCTGACAGAAGCGCATATACATGAGAAGACGGCTAGGATCCAGTAAACTGACAAAAGGTTTAAATCTTTCATGTGGCTGCACTCAATATAATTGCTGAGCTGCAGATAGATGTTTTTTGGGGAGACTGTGCATCTAATTATATCTATTTTGATACAGATGTTTTTAAAATAGACCGCTCATTGCAAAATATTTTTCTTCGGTGTGAAACGAGGACAGCATCTTGAACTCAGACAGTCTCTTCCGTCACTGGAAGATTCAAGAAAATGTGGAATGAAAAAAATGGATGAATGAATAAATCATAAAATAAGTAAGTAAAATAAAAAATATTCTGAAATAAGACTTGATCGATAATTTTGCTTATTAGAAATATATTCTCCT
Organism: Urocampus carinirostris; assembly: GCF_059441175.1. Classification (NCBI taxonomy): domain Eukaryota; kingdom Metazoa; phylum Chordata; class Actinopteri; order Syngnathiformes; family Syngnathidae; genus Urocampus; species Urocampus carinirostris. Next base: position 36,650,222 of record NC_142360.1, on the reverse strand, counting down.
TATATTACTGGAATTTATTAAAAATAATTACAAAAAAAACAACATAAATAAAATGATCACATGTAATTGTCAAATAAAGGCAACGTAAAAATGTAGATGAATGAAATTTAGGTGATTATTTTCTGTTTCACTGGCAGTGACATTGAAGTTAATTTTCTAAAAATATTTCTAAAAATGAAATGAATATTTCCAATTATATTAAGAATGATTATATATAAATTGTTAAATAAGTAATGTCATTTTATGGAATTTCTTAAATGACAAATTATGGTATATTATAAATCTCATCTTATCTCATCAGCTACACCGCTTATCCTCATTAGGGTCGCGGGGGGGCTGGAGCCCATCCCAGCCATCTCCGGGCAGTGGGCAGGGGACACCCTGAACTGGTTGCCAGCCAATCGCAGGGCACACAGGGACAGACAACTCATTCGCTCATTCACACCTAGGGACAATTTGGACAGGCCAATTCACCTGAAATGCATGTTTTTGGATGGTGGGAGGAAACCGGAGTGCCCGGAGGAAACCCACGCAGGCACGGGGAGAACATACAAACTCCGCACAGGAAGTCTGGAGCTGGATTTGAACCCACGACAGGTTCCCATGACATGAACTGTGCCGCACAAGCGCTAACCACTGCGCCGCCGTGCTGCTATATTATAAATCAAATAATCAAATCTTCAAGTCATGTTTCTTGTTTCACCTTTTGATACATTGTTTCCTAAAAATGATTTAAAAAATAAAACCAATAAAATATTTCAATATTCAAAAACATATTTTAAACGAGTAGATATAAATTGTAAAATGTGCAGTGTAGTTTTTAAATGAATAACAGAGTACATTTTTGTAAAATAATCATTTTCTTATTTTACCTACGAGTCATTCCTAAGACTTAAAAAGTGGTCGGCGGCGCCCTATGTTGGCTGCGGCTGCATCGGCTCGCTACAACGGGTCAGGTGCAATCGACATTTCGTTCTGTGTACATTGTTACACAGAATGACAATACAAGGAAATTATTATTATTATTATTATTTAAGCAAATGTTTCTTGCTTTCTAAAAATTTGTTTAAAAATAAAATAAAGATGTTGAAAATTATGTATCAGAATAATACAAAGATTTTATTGATAAAAATTTGAGAGGAGGTTCCATCAGGAAGTCAAATCTCAGATCCAAGAGGAGCCGTGTGGTTTTCGTCAGGACCATTAACAGTGGACCAGCTCTACACACTCTGCAGAGTCCTTGTGGGTCCTTAGGAGTTTGCCTATCTGGTCTACATGCGTTTTGTGGGTTTGGAGAAGGCATTTGACCGTGTTCCTCAGGGAGTACTGTGGGTGGTGCTCAAGGAGTATGGGGTACCGTGCAGTCCTATCAGGTTTTTTATGCCCGGTGCCACAGTTTGGTCCGGATTGCCGGCAGTACGTCAGATTCGTTTCCTGAGGGAGTTGGACTACGCCAAGGCTGCTCTTTGTCACCGAATCTGTTCAGAACGTCTATGGACCGAATTTGTAGACGCAGCCTTGACGGGAAAGTGGTCCAGTTTGGAAGCTTCAGCATTGCATCTCTGCTTTTTGCAGATTATGTGGAGCGGTTGGCTCCCTCAAGCTGTGATCTTCAGCTTTCAATGGAGTACTAAGTTTCTGGGATTAAGATCAATACCCCCAAGTCTGAGACTATGGTTCTCAACCAGAAAAGGGTGGCATGCTCTGTCCGGGTCGGGAGGAGATTTTGCCCCGAGTGGAAGTATCTCGGGGTCCTGTTCACAAGTGAGGGTAGAATAGAACGGGAGATCGACAGACTGATCGGTGCACAGTCTGTTCCGGTCCTTCATGGTGAAGGAGGAGCTGAGCCGAATTTCAAAGCTTTTTGATTTACCGGTTGATCAAAGTTCCTACCCTTACCTATGGTCATGAACTGTGGGTCATGACGGAAAGAACAATATCCTGGATACAAGCGGCTGAAATGAGTTTCCTCCGCAGGGTGGTTGGGCTTTCCCTTAGAAATAGGGTGTGAGTAGCTCGGTCCGGGAGGTTCTTAGTGTAGAGACGCTGCTCCTCTGCATTGAGAGGAGCAGCGGCTCTACACTAAGAGCTGGCCTGGGAATGTCTCATGATCCCGTCGGATGAGCTAAATGATGTGGCTAGGTATAGGGAAGTCTGGGGTTACCCGGATGGACGAAGAAAAAAAAAACGATGGATGGATGGATCGATTATAATGAATTCATTTCACCCTGCGACTGGCTGGCAACCAGTTCAGGGTGTCCCTTACCTACTGCCTGAAGGCTGGGATGGGCTCCAGCACCCCCGCGACCCTACTGAGGATAAGCGGTACTGGTAATGGATGGACTTTATTTCACTAATAATTATCATAATGTATAATGATATGTTGTTCATTTTAAACATTACTTTATTTGGGTAGTTTTAAAAATTATATCATATATATAAATATATATATATATATATATATATTATACATTTTAATTTCATTTTAAAATATTGTTATATATTTCTAAATAAAAGAAAATATCTAACATTTTCAACCATACTTTTTCCTATTTTACAACTAGGAAACAACTGAAAAGTTTTAGTATATTGAGAAAATGATGTCTGGAATGAGCAAAACCGTGGACAATTCTTTTTTTGCAGTGATAGCAGAGAGTTCAAGTGAATGAGTGATTTATTGCTATCTTGGTGAACTCATTTATGCAAAACAACACGAGGAGCCTTAGAAAAATAAAATGTCTGAGAGTCCTAAGCTTTGGGAGACCAAAAATGAGCCTGTATTGAATCCCTAAGTGTGCCTGTGATTGACTAGTGCTGAAGAGACAGCTCCTTTTTAATTATGTGAAAAATTGACTTTTCCAAGTCTTACTAATTAAGGTTTTCACAATAGCAACAGTCGGGCTCTGCGGAATACCTTCCAAATACTATTTTACCTATTTTACTATGAAAACAAGTAAAAAATATATACAGTGCATCCGGAAAGTATTCACAGCGCTTCACTTTTTCCACATTTTGTTATGTTACAGCCTCATTCCAAATTGTATTAATTTAATCTCTTATCTCAAAATTCTACACAAAATACTCCATTATGACAATGTGAAAAAGTTTTTTTTTTTTTTACTTGTTTTGAATTTATTAAAAATAGAAAACTAAGAAATCACATTTACATAAGTATTCACAGCCTTTGCCATGAAGCTCAAAATTGAGCTCAGGTGCATCTTTTTTCCACTGATCATCCTTGAGATCTTTCTACAGCTTAATTGGAGTCCACCTGCAGTAAATTCAGTTGATTGGACATGATTTGGAAAGACACACACCTGTCTATATAAGGTCCCACAGTTGAGTGTACATGTCAGAGCACAAACACCAAGCATGAAGTCAAAAGAAATGTCTGTAGACCTGCGAGACAGGATTGTCTTGAGGCACAAATCTAGGGAAGGATACAGAAAAATGTCTGCTGCTTTGAAGGTCCCAATGAGCACAGTGGCCTCCATTATTCGTAAATGGAAGACATTTGGAACCACCAGGACTCTTCCTAGAGCTGGCCGGCCTTCTAAACTGAGCGATCGGGAAAGAAGGGCCTTAGTCAGGGAGGTGACCAAGAACCCAATGGTCACTCTGTCAGAGCTCCAGCGTTCCTCTGTGGAGAGAGGAGAGCCTTCCAGGAGGACAACCATCTCTGCAGCAATCTACCATTCAGGCCTGTATGGTAGAGTGGCCAGACGAAAGCCACTCCTTAGTAAAAGGAACATGAAAGCCCGTCTGGAATTTGCCAAAAAGCACCTGAATGACTCTCAGACCAAGAGAAACAAAATTCTCTGGTCTGATGAGACAAAGATTGAACTCTTTGGTGTGAATGCCAGGCGCCATGTTTGGAGGAAACCAGGCACCGCTCTTCACCAGGCCAATACCATCCCTACAGTGAAGCATGGTGGTGGCAGCATCATGCTGTGGGGATGTTTTTCAGCAGCAGGAACTGGCAGACTAGTCAGGAGAGAAGGTAAAATGAATGCAGCAATATATAGAGATATCCTGGATGAAAACCTGCTCCAGAGCGCTCTTGACCTCAGGCTGGGGCGAAGGTTCATTTTTCAGCAGGACAACAACCCAAAGCCCACAGCCAAGATCTCAAAAGATTGGCTTCAGAACCACTCCGTGAATGTCCTGGAGTGGCCCAGCCAGAGTCCAGACTTGAATCCGATCGAACATCTCTGGAGAGAGCTGAAAATCGCTGTGCACAAACGTCTCCCATCCAACCTGATTGAGCTTGAGACTTATTGCAAAGAAGAATGGGCAAAACTGCCTAAAGATAGGTGTGCTAAACTTGTGGGATCATATTCAAAAAGACTTGAGGCTGTATTTGCTGCCAAAGGTGGATCAACAAAGTATTAAGCAAAGGCTGTGAATACTTATGTAAATGTGATTTCTTAGTTTTCTATTTTTAATAAATTCAAAAAAAGTAAAAAAAAAAAAAACTTTTTCACATTGTCATAATGGAGTATTTTGTGTAGAATTTTGAGATAAGAGATTAAATTAATACAATTTGGAATGAGGCTGTAACACAAAATGTCGAAAAAGTGAAGCGCTGTGAATACTTTCCGGATGCACTGTATATTCAGAGAACATGTCTACAACTCTGAACAACAATTTATTAGTTGAAGTGACAGTGAAGGAGTTCAACTAACTGAGTCATTTATTGGAATTTCTGTGGACTTATTTATGCAAAACAAAAAAAAGAGCCTTTATAGAAAAATGTCCTGAGCTGTGGGAGACCAAAAATGAGCCTGAATTGAATCTCTAAGTGTGCCCTGTGATTGACTAGTGCTGAAGAGACAGCTCATTTTTAATTGTGTGAAAAATTGACTTTTCCAAGTCTTACTAATTAAGGTTTTCACAATAAGCAACAGTCAGACTCTGCGGAATACCTTCCAAATTCAATTTTTCCTATTTTGCTATGAAAACAAGTAAAAAATATATATATTCAGGGAACATGATGTCTAGAACAAGCCAAACTCTGAACAACAATTTATTAGTTGAAGTGACAGTGGAGGAGTTTAACTAACTGAGTCATTTATTGGAATTTCTGTAGACTTCTTTATGCTAAACAAAAAAATAGCCTTTATAGGTAAGATGTCTAAAAGTCCTGAGCTGTGGGAGACCAATCATGAGCCTGAATTGAATCTTTAAGTGTGCCCTGACTAGTGCTGAAGGGACAGCTCCTTTTTAATTGTGTGAAAAATTGACTTCTCCAAGTCTTACTAATTAAGGTTTTCGCGGTGGCAACAGTCGGACTCTGCGGAATACTTTCCAAGTCAAAGCTCAAACTGCTTCGGCTTTCTTCCTTTTCATGAGCGAGAGGAAGTTGCCCTCACTTGCGCCATTGTTGTCCCTTGATAACTGCTTCTAATTGGCAGACACTTGCTAACAAGCAGCCAGAGGAAAGTAGAAAAAGGACAAGCGTCCTGTTCATAAAGCCAACTGGAAAGGACAGCAGGCGCCTGCAGGCTTCGAGAAGGATTAGAGCGCGCTCTCGGGCTTTATGATGCGCGACCTTGAGCGCGGGAGAAGGACAAGAAAAGTGGAAGGATGCGAATTGATGTTGTTGACAAGCGCCTGGGATGAGTTTTGTAAACAGCTTCCATGTAGGTCAAGTGTATACGTGCCTCTAAACTAGCGTGAATAACCATTGAAACATTTTTGGGGAATATATTTTTGTGAGTTTTTTTAATATCGTGCAATGCATTTGTACTGCTTTTTTTAACCTCAAAATAGAATGGAAAAATATTACTCCCATCAAGGCTATCAACAGCTATAAAAGGCTTTTCTAGGCTAAAATGATTTTTACATTTACTTAATGTATATTTTTACTGATAAAACAATGCTAAATAAAGGAAACAGATGATGCGAAGCATAATTTTTAGAGTTAAAGTAACACCAGTAAACATTTTTAGTCATGCACAAGATTGTTCATTTTCAGATCAATAACAATCAGAGTACGGTTAGCACTAGTACATAAAACTCTTTCCTTGTCCCTTGCAAAAATACTCCTTTTTCAGGTCCTTTAGTCTGTGCTTCCCCATGATTGTATTTTTTTTTAATAATTTTTGTAATTGTATACATTGTGTATTAGTGTCAGTGTATTTGGCATTCCAGATTGATGGATATGTAGAAATAGTGATGAACCCACTACCGGGTACCATACTATTGTCTCCACTACTTATATTTGGTATCAATAGTCGCTCGCCCCTAGTGGTTGTAGCTGTCAACACTCAAGTGTGATTTTAACTTTTTAAAGTGTTCATTTTTTATTTTATCTCGTTTTAATTTGACACTGATCTGGTGCTTTGTGATTTTATTTTTCTCAGTGATGCAAATTAGCACTTCTTTTCAGATCGATATCAATGCAGATAACATTAGGACTAGTATATGCCCCTCAAGAATTACCCATTAGTTTAAAGGAAAAACCTAAAAGGCATCTTTGATTAAAAATACACAAAGTACAATGACGTTTATACTGCATCTCATTCCTATTTCCTGACAGTTAAACAAAAACAGCATTTAATGTTTGCTTAAAATAACACAAAAAGGAGGACCATGAAATTTCTACTGCGTCTCATTTCAATTTCCTAACAGCAAAACAATCCCAGTATTGGCCACAACCAGGTTCAGATACCTAAAATCAAGGCTAGTGCTGACTCATATAGTCAAGTCGTGATTATTTGTGTAGCCCTTAATAAAAAAAAAACTCTCAAAGGGCTGTACAGACCACAGAGTATTACAGACTACAGAATATTACACCATCCCCTGATGTAAAACCTACATGAGGGCAAGGAAAAACTCAAAACCTCAACATGAGGAAAATAAGAAACCTTGAGAAGGGACCGCACATGAGGTAATCCCCCTTCCGGGATGACCAGGCTGAAATACACACACAACGTCAACATAAAATATAGGTTATTTATATGCTATAGAATAGAAGTGTGTTTTAAGCCTAGCTTTAAACAGTTCCACTGAGGTTGCAGATCGAATCTCAGGGAGAAGAGCATTCCACAATACAAGGTCCCAAATGGAGAAAGCTTTCGAACCTTAGATTCTCTTCTTGGGATCATTAGCAGACCAGCATTTTCAGAGCGAAGGCTCAGAACAGGAACAAAGGAGTAATTCAATCTAAAAGATGTGGGGGGGCAAGTCCATGCATTATTTCGTATCATACCAAAAGAACCTTAAATTCACATCTTAAGCTAACAGTGAGTCAATGCAGGTTAGCTAAAATCTGAGTAATGATCAAAGTCTTTTGTTCAGGTAAAAGCCTCGCAGCAGGATTTTGTACAATAAGTGCATCATTCCTAGTGTTTATATCTATGTACTCGCCTATATCAGAATGTCCATTTTACTGTCTTTCTATCTTAAAAAGTTGGTGTTAGTTTCTCCTATCTTAAAACTTTATTTTACACTATACTTATGTTGTGTTAAAAAGACTAACACTTAGAAGTGTTTAAATTACCACAATTTGTGTGGACATCTAAATCTGTCCATCCTGATTTGTGTGCGATGGTGTTTGTATGTGACTTATAGGCTCAGAGGGCTGGACTGAATTTCATGAATGTACATACACAGTTGTACTTTAGGCTTCTGCGTGTAACTTTAGCGAGGTTTTGTGTCAAGGCACCCCCCAAAAATTGATAAACATCTGCTTTTGTGCACAAGGTTATTTGGCGCTCCCTAGTGGCTCCCTGTCCCCAACAACCTCGCCCAAATAGAATGCCCGGGCCTTTAAGCTTGTACAGTATATAAATACAGTGGAACCTCGGTTCTCGACCATAATCCGTTCCAGAACCCTGTTCGAAAACCGATTTGTTCGATCACCGAAATCATTTTTCCCATTAAAAATAATGTAAATCATTTTAATCCGTTCCAACACCCTGAATGTTTACCGTGAATGTTTAACGTAACATAAAGCTAACCCAGGCTAATCGTACATTCGGGTTATCGTAATCTTCCGTACGAAAGATTACGCTAACATGAACGTGTAAAAATAAAAAAATCAGGTCGTTTACAAGTCATTTAGCACCTGGGTCTCCACAACAAGTGGTGAGCGGTTCATTGGAAAGGGGGCTCCGTTCCAACACCCTCAATGTTGGGCTCCGTTCCAAAACCCTGAATGTTTACCTGAATGTTCAACGTAAACATAATGCTAACCCAGGCTAATGGTACGTTCGCGTTATCGTAATCTTCCATACGAAAGATTACGCTAACATGAACGTGTAAAAAAAAAAGGATGAAATGATCTGAATGAAATGAAATGATCTGCATTTATATAGCACTTTTCAAGTCAACGACTTCCCAAAGCGCTTTACATTGTGCTTCACATTTCCCAATAGCGGCCGTGATCTGTGCAGCCATGTAAGGCGCTAACCTGCTTATTGGGGGTATTGGGGATTCAGTGTCTTACCCAAGGACACTTCGGCATGTAACACGGACAAGCCGGGATTCGAACTGGGATCCCTTAATCCTAAAACGATCGCTCTACCTCCTGACCTACTGCCGCCCCGATAAAGAAAATAATTATGAATTAGGATTTCTTACCTTTGTGGTGGTCAGCAGAAGGCGCAGGCAATATCAGACACTCGCACACCTCCTTCATATTTTGCTATTATTTCTTTCTTAAATGCAATAGTTGTACGCACTACTTTTCTTTTTTCACCTGTAGCAACTTTGCTGCTTGCACTGACTTTCGTCGGAGGCATAATTAGGGGCTAAACCACTTCGTACACCTATATTAAAAGCGAAAGCAAAACGAAGCACGTCCGCACGCGATAACAGTTGGTCAAGAAAAGAGCTATCTACACCCGTACGCCGCTCAGCATCGCACCCATTACCGGCGTTCGAACTCCGATTTTTTTGACCGAACAGCGAAGCAAGAATTTCTCAATTTTTGGTCGGACTCCGATTCGTTCGAACTGAGAGGCGTTCGAAAACCGAGGTTCCACTGTCCAGTATATAAGTATCACACTTTGTATTGTTGGTAATTTTGCGGTGAACTTCCGTAGTTCGTCTTAGGAAAATTGACTTACTTGCCTTGAGTACAATGTTTTGTATTCCCTACGTATATTTGTTTTTGCAAATTCCCATTTTCAGGACAATTAGTGAATGATATATACCAACATGGACTTTTAGTTACAATTTATCAGCTCAGAGAAACCTTACATTGTGTCTCGGGACTTTTAAGACAATGAAGTCTGCCAACCGTGTAATCGTCATTCGTTGATGGGCGTTAGCATATTAGCGCTACAAATGGGTGGATGCTAACAAGAGATAGCGTGTGTGCAGAGCACAACAGACTACAAATCTTTGGCGGGCCAAGTTATGCCAACGCGCGTTACGATGACGCTCAGCAAAGTGCCGGCAACTTTACATCTCTTCTTCGTTTCGCCGTCTTTGTGTTAACCCAAAGTGACTCTGCTCTGGGCGCCGGCATCAGAAGGGACAATTGCAATTGTAGTCTGTAATATCAGCGACAAGAATCTCCCTACGACCTTGAACAAGACGTCTCTCTACATTCTTCAGTCATTGGCATAGAAATATTTCCTCGACTTCTCAGAAAATAAGCTTAATGTGTTATCCGCATTGTGTTCTCATAAGATTCTTTTAAAAGCAGGTCGCTTTGGTTCAAGTGCTTTCTCAAGGGAATATTAGAACACGCTCAGACATTCGCCGATCAATCCATCCGGGTGTTTTGGGTAATCTCATTTCAATTTGGGAGAATGTGTTGCGGAATATAATGTCTCACTCTGCGCTGTCAAAGAAAAATGATATAAATAGAGGATTAAAGTGTGAAGAATTGAAGTACAGACGCTGCCCTACGTTCCGGACGATCGTTCTTAAGTTGAATTTACGTAGAAGTACGTTCTAGGCTTGTATACGTAACCAGGGTTGGGTAGAATAGAATAGAATAGAATATACCTTTATTGTCATTGTTACAAATGGGCTAACATATTGTGACAATGAAATTGGGCATGACACTCCAGTTTTACACATTCACAGTGAGGTATGAGCCAAGAAGATAAAGGAACAGAGAAGATAAGGTTATAAAACAAGGGGGATAAGGCTATAGTTATAATTTACATGGTATTTACATAAGAAATGTCGGCATGTGGGATGTTACATACAGGGTTGTCGTGATAACGTCGGTATCGTAACGGTTGTGCAATATTGCATTTGGTGCAAAGTCATCATAGTGCAAAAATAGTCAGCATGAAACAGGAAATGGTCAGACATTGTGCAATTTGAGCATTAAACGTAGTGCAGTCGACATGTGCAAGAACAAGACATGAGTAACATTATATTCGTATGAGGTAGTGTTGGCACGAGTTTTCAGGTTGTTTTTTTTTTTTTTTTTTTTGGGTTACTTTAACTGGATGAATAAAATTATGACTCACAACACGTGGTAAGCTTTCTCTCCTGGCTTTGATCTCTTTGATCTCCGGCAAAACTAACATCAAATGCGACGGAAACAAATTGAAAATAAATCCAAACAGCTTGCCAACATCATTTTTGCCGTTCCATGTATTCCGTTACTCCCCAAGCCTGCACAAAATTGAGTCATTTTATTCATATTTAATTTCTTTTTTATTTTATTAGCATATTTGGTATTGGAGAAATCCAAAAGTAATTGAAAGTAATCCAGTTAAAGTAACACTACCCAACCCTGTACGTAACCAGTATTGTTTTGTACTCAAAAATAATCATTTCATAAAATAATTTGCTCTATAAAGATAAAAATGAGTTTAAGTTACTTTTGGAAGATGAGCTTCAAGAGTTAGGCGACTTCCTCCTTCGTGGTAGAAAGTTGCCGAAAAAAAGCGATCCACCCTTTTCTCAACCGCATCAAGCTTCCTTATTCCCCTTTCATTTCAAAAGAAACGGGTCGCCTCTTCTTTAAACTTTACACCAACCACATTGAATGGATGTACGAGATAATATAAGTGTCAATTTTCTTAGCGTGCTAGCGATACAGAACACGTTATGATTTCACATGAACCAGGAAGTAGAAACCGGATTTCTTCTTCGGGGTGGACGCTGGGTGACATCTCACAGCGCCACCACACGGCAGGAAAAAGCACTACAGTAGTGTCCTCTACTCGGAAAAAGGTGCGCACAATACAAAATCTAACTTACAGAAATGTCCGGATATTTTTCGACATCCCGAAAAAAATGTATCTACCGTTTTGCGTAAGTTGATTGGTCGTAAGTAGGGGGAGCGTCTGTATTGCTGACTACCATTTATCAACCGCCCATTTAGATGTTATTCGATATAAAATAGAATTTTGAGTTTACGGCAATACGAATGCACTCACCTGGATTTCTTAGCCTGTGTCGCTGTATACCCTAATAATAACTTCTTTTCATTGAGCTGATGGACAATATCCAAATAGTATAATAATTACATTATTCTGTAAATACAGTATTCATAAAAGAAAAAATACATGCAAATATGATGAAGTAGAATAATACATTTTCTTATTCAAATTATTAATTCATTTTTTGATTTAAATTTTTGTTGGTAATATACTGATTAAAAGGGATCACCACAAACCTGTTTTGTTTTTCATTTTCTCCTTTAATACTTCTTTTTTTTCTTAATTTCTTTATACAACATATTCATTCGTAATATAATGCATCAAAGCAAGTGAACCGTTTGAGAGCCGGCTCTCTTGAACGAGTTGAGCCGAAAAAGCCGGTTCTCTAAAAAGAGACGGACTTTCACTAGACAACTCGAACTCGGCGTGCAGACGAAAACTCGAACCGCGAGACCAAAACAACAATGGCGGATCTGCCTGACGGAAAGTTTGGAGTGCGGTAAATCTTTGTTAAAAAACGATAATGACAATTTGGTGTCAAAAAAGTTGTGTCCCGGGGACGCACATTGATTTGACACGATGCGTCCCCAGCAAAAATAATGCGTCTAGGACGCAGGGACGCGGGCAAACCAGAACACTGTAAATACCTTCTTACATCAATTTTATAGATCAAAATAAAACATTTCATGCAATAAAAATAATTTATAAATAATTTCGGTTTCTTTTTTTCGTCCCCAGCAAAAATAATGCGTCTAGGACGCAGGGACGCGGGCAAACCAGAACACAGTAAATACCTTCTTACATCAATTTTATAGATCAAAATACAACATTTCATGCAATAAAAATAATTTATAAATAATTTCGGTTTCTTTTTTTCGTCCCCAGCAAAAATAATGCGTCTAGGACGCAGGGACGCGGGCAAACCAGAACACAGTAAATACCTTCTTACATCAATTTTATAGATCAAAATACAACATTTCATGCAATAAAAATAATTTATAAATAATTTCTGTTTCTTTTAATGAGTCTCAAATGTTGTTGATTCTTATAAAAAAAAAAAAGTGATTTTTATGTATGAATAAGGAGCTGGCATACTGCAATATGTCATACATTTTGGGGGGGGATGCAATACTTTTTAAGAACACAAGGATTATTTGAAAGTTGTGTTTGTTTACACAGCATTCTTGTTCTCGCGGTTATGTAGTCAAGGTGAGAGAGCTCTCGTTCTTGGTCACGACCTCACCGCGTGATTCCCTTCCCATTATTGAACTGACGGTTGGAGGCTTTTGCTCAACAAGCCCTGAAACAGTCGCTTCCAATTAAAAATTCATGGCTGCTTGTCACGATGCCTTCGTGGTCACCCTTTTGTGTCCTCTGGTTTCACTGTGGTGTGTTGCATATTGGACACTGGAGCAATTTTAAGAACCCATTATGATAATGAAAACGCCACTCGGGACCATTAGGAGTCGGTTCCATGTTAATATGAGGAAAAAATTATAGGATGGGGAACCAATTACTTGGGCCCCCATCATGTTTGTTCTGCCTTTCATTAGACGGCATGACATTGCACAGTCTCCACTTTGCTGTAGTGCCCTCTTTTTTCGAGTCTATTCTAAAACATCAATTTTTCCCCACCCAGGCTGTGTTATGTGCATCAGTAGCCCCGATGCTGCAGTGCCAAGTCCTCTTGCTGCCCACTCTAATAACAAAAATCCTGCTGGACCCTGCTCCATAGTCTCTTCTCGGCTGCAATGGACCTTTTTATTCGCCAGACTTCTTAGAGTCTCCTTTTGAATTACAAGATTTTCTATAAACTAACTTTTTTTAATACAATTGTTTTGGCATTGTAATCCACATTCTACTCTTCTATAATGTCCCAGTTTATCATGTCCATAATCTCCTCTTAAACAACAAAAACAACACGAGGTTAGTCCTATGGTGTGCAAAAAGCTCCTGAAAATATGGAAAAGCTGCGGTCAATCATGGACAATTCATCACATCCACTACACAGCATTATCTCCAGAAAGAAGAGCAGCTTCAGCGACAGACTGCTGTCACAGTCTTGTACCACAGACAGACTGAGGAGATCATTTCTTCCTTATGCCATGAGGCTCTTTAACTCCACCCGGCGGAGTAAAGGCCCACATTAAATCACAGCCCCCACATTGCATATTACCGTATTTTTATTGCAGTGTGTATTCTGTGTAGCACTATCTAGATACTCTACATTGGGTATTAACACGTCACATTGGGTATTTGTGTATTGTATTCTTTTTGCTTTATTATTGTTTTGTTCTCCAGCGCAGGGATGCTGCTGGAAGTGTGAGTTTCCCTGCGGGGATGAATAAAGTATCTATCTATTTAGCTATCTACTTCATCTGTTCTGCTTTAAAGCTAGTTAGTCCATAGTGTCCTCTTGGCTAAATTGTACACCAGCCCTTCAACAATGGTCACATTCTCCTGGAGAATGACACATTTCTGTGATTTAATCCCAGAGTTTCTTAATGGACATAGTGGACATTTTACCCCCACACTGCCCAAAATCTCCCATTGAATGACATGAGTGTCTAACGTTTTCTTTATACCATTGTGATGGACACTGTGGTATTGTATTCTGTAATGTCAAGTCAAGTCATGTTTATTTGTATAACCCTTAATCACAAAGAGTCTCAAAGGGCTTCACAGACCACAGCTTTCTGCAAACTACACAGAATATTATGACACAATCCCCTGATCTAAAACCGACACGAGGGCAAGGAAAACCTCAAAGACCTCAACATGAGGAAAATTAAGAGACCTTGAGAGTTGAGAGTCCACACGATAAGGTGTTGTTACCCACCCATCAGGTTTGCATTAAAGCTAGTTAGTCCATAGTGTCCTTGAGGCTAAATGAGACACCCTGTTACCCCAAAACGCCCACAGTCTCCTGCAGAATTACCCGCATTTCTATGGGCTGATCCTAGAATCTCCAGTTGGCCGTAGTGGACCTTTTTTCATCCCTAGATTGCCCAGAATATTCTACCTAATCAAACTATGAGCTAACCATTTTTCCTTGTCTTTGTAATGGACAGGCTTGTCATTTCTCCAATGTCCCTTTTTGCTGCCCATAGTCTCCTCCTAAACAACTCAAGTTGTAACATGAGGTTACCAATCAACAAGCTTTGCATTAGAGCTCGTTATTCCATTGCGTCCTTGTAGCTAAAGTGGACCCATCTTTGTCCCAACATTGCCCACAGTATCCTGCAGCTTGACGTGAATTTCGTGATCTAACCCCAGAGTCTCTTTTTGGTCGCTTCGGGCTTTTTTTTTTTTTTAATCTCAGTCTGCCTATTTTCTAATACGTTTCAATCACAATACTATGGAGCTTAATATTCCTCTACGTAATGCAATGGTCTCTTCTTTTCTATGATGTCCCTTTTTGCTGCCCATAGTCTCCTCCTAAACAATTAAAATAGTAACATGAGGTTACCCATCCGGTTATTTATTAGTTTGCTATTCCATAGTGTCTTTGTGGCTAATATGGACCCACCCAACACTACCCAATTTGAACACATTTCCATGATCTAACCCCAGAGTCTTTTTTGGCTGCATTAGATATCCACGGCAGACCGCCCACAGTCTCCCCCTGAATGACTCAAATGTCACCAAGATCATCTCCTTTTGCACTGCTTGATACTCTACTGTCTTACCCTGATACAGCAAATTATTTCTCACCATGGTCTTTAAAACCCCCACACATTTTACTCAATATTACAGTATATCTCAGTGGAAACAAGGCTCATTTTCATCAAATGCCCCATTTTTTACGTTTCCACCCTGACAAGATGAATCGTAATCCAATTCCATTCTGTGTGCGTACTGTTAATGGCCGCAGGGCCCGACAGATTGATGGACACAGGCAACGACTTCCCCCCATGTAAATGACGAATGCTTTCCTCTTAGGGATTTGTCGGCACATAACACACACTGTACAGCACTTGTGTTTTTGTGCGAGCGTCGCAATGAGTGGGCATGCGAGAGAGCGCTGTGCGAGAGCAGCCATTTGAAGAGCCCCTGAACATGTTGCGCTTTGGCCTCGGAGCATTTTTTTCCTTTTTTTTTTAAGCCCGTCGACACCTACGCACACTCCCGGGCAGCGTTCCTGCTCATTTGTCAGCGGCAACGTTAGCAAACTGCCACTGTCATCAAACCTCCGGAGCCAAATATCAGACGGCAATCGCCATGTTTTGTTTTACTGTGTGAAGGAAACGCAAAAATAACATGCTGCAATAAAAGGGCCTTCTTAGTCATTAATTTTTACACAAAATGCATAAATTCTTTAAATCACCCTCAATTATTTGTATCGTGTCTGCGGCGCTGCCACGAGCGGCTGCCTTTTCCAGCAGCTGCCCTATTGTTTTATTGTCTGCTCCTATCTTCGGTGTTTTTTCTTCCCGTTTTGACAACTACACTATGGATTACTTCTATCCTATGGACATGGGTTTTAACGCACAAGAAATGCGTGTATTCAAGGAATTTCAACTCCTTTCCCTGAAAAATTCTCGTGCCGGCGTGATGAAGGGGCCTATCGTGGAAGAAAAGCCGGAGCTAGCGAAGCGGCTAGCGGCGTTATAAGTCTTCGGTACCATCCGTAATCATGGTAAATGCGAACTCACGACCAAATAAGATCATCGAGTGCTGGTGGAAAACATCGAAGCGCACAGGGAGCGCAGTTGCTGTGTTTTGCGGAAACGTGGCTCACGTTTAGCATTCCGGACGCTAACGTGTAGCCACCCGGAGCTACCCGGAGCAATCCGGCTTCAACGCCGCTAAACAGAGACACGAAAGCCGGGGGAATCAGAGAGGAGGCGGACTTGCCAACACGAGGTGGTGTATCCCTGGATTTTCACAAAGAAAAGTTTTCCATCTGCCGCAGGGATGTCGAATTTTTGGACTGGCGTGACGTCATCCACTACGCTACAAGCACACCTAGGGCATCATGTTCATCTGTTAATAAACAACGGGGTAGACTGCTGGAAGTGTGAATTTCCCTACGGGGATGAATAAAGTATCTATCTATCTATCTATCTATCTAGAATGGAGTGGACCAACGGGATATGACATTTATTCGTTCCGAGGTGGGGTTTGCAAAGAGAAATTGCTGTATAGCATGGATAGAAACCTATTAAAACGTTTGGTTAATGTTTTCCAAAACCCCTGTGATAGGTTGGTCGTTTTGGTTGTAACATTTCTCAGAATTCACTGTGTGAATATAACTTGTTTTTATATTCCTAAATATAAAAACAATCTTTCACACACACACACATGAAGTAACGGTTCAATAATCAGTCTATTTGCATCTCTTGTACGTTTATCAGTTTTGTACTCTTTTATTTTGAAGTTGCATTTCCGGTGTATTTATCTGTTTCCTGTGTGACTAAAGATAACTAGACACACGGGGGCAGTGTGGCCGGGAGCCCAGCCGGGGCGGGTGGTGTTTGGGCCATCACCAATGCTAATAAATTTTATTTACCTTAACGCTTGTTTTTATTTGTTTAATTCTGCCAACATAGAG
Source organism: Urocampus carinirostris (assembly GCF_059441175.1). Classification (NCBI taxonomy): domain Eukaryota; kingdom Metazoa; phylum Chordata; class Actinopteri; order Syngnathiformes; family Syngnathidae; genus Urocampus; species Urocampus carinirostris. Next base: position 36,633,308 of record NC_142360.1, on the reverse strand, counting down.
TTCATATAAGTTTTAACTTTATTACCTGTACTTCAGATAAAAACATTTAAATAACCAAATAGTATTTAGTAACTGCTATTTTGTGTAATTTGTGTAGATGTTTAAATAAAGATACGAATATATACATGTAAAGGAAAATTTTATTATTATACGTTTAATGTGACGTGACTTAATCTGGTTAAGTGGAGTAGCGGGATAATGCAAAGGGGGGAGGAGATGGCGGATTAAAAATTTTGCAGGTTTTAAGACTTTCACTTAAAGATTATCACACTCCTAGAAGACTTTGTTGCTTTACTAGCTCTGTACTCTTGACATTTATCCCAATTGTTGATTGGTTACTTCCATACTACTTAGCAAGGGAAGCGATTCTTGTGCCTTGTTTACATTTCTTGATTATCGCAAGTTTTGTTTCTATGGTTATCATGTTTTTGCTTCTCCCTTTAGCACCTTGACTTGTATAGAGTTTTGTGTCACATACGAAGTCTTTACAAAGCACACAAGATAATGAACTGAATAAAGGCAGAAAAAGGCATTGTGGGTGGTAGTTTTAGTAAATACCATATAGGAATTCTCATGATACCATGACAGAAACCAATCGCAGACAAGCATTTGATATGACGTCGAACAATAATAAACAGGCATTTTAGGGACATTACTCGACATACCAACGAACACCACAACATTTTAATTTTAGGGCCAGAAAAAATAATTTATTGTTGATGTAGTATAGTGGGGAAGAAAGAGGGGCCGAAAAAAAACCTATTCCACACTGTTAACTGAAAACGCCGTAAAGTGGGGTCTACTGTAACTTCTCTAAAATATACTTTTAGCACATCAGATTTAAAATTTGTATCCGTAGAAGTAATATAGATTTTGCGGTGTTTTTTTAATTTTATGACTCCTTTTCTACATACTTACTACGTAATACTTACAAAACGATGCTACTAGTGATGAAAATGAGTACATGCTTCAAGACTTTCATCCAGGGGGTCTACTGTCTGCGCAAATCCTTTAAAGTCACTAGTATTTGTATTGACTCTGCAAATAATCTCAATAAAAAAATCCCCATAAATACAGTGGAACCTCGGTTCTCGACCACAATCCGTTCCAGAACCCTGTTCGAGAACCGATTTGTTCAATCACCGAAATCATTTTTCCCATTAAAAGTAATATAAATCGTTTTAATCCGTTCCAACACCCTGAATGTTTACCTTGAATGTTTAACGTAAACATAAAGCTAACCCAGGCTAATCGTACGTTCGCGTTATCGTAATCTTCCGTATGAAAGATTACGCTAACATGAACGTGTAAAAATAAAAAAATCAGGTCATTTACAAGTCATTTAGCACCACAAGTGGCTAGCGCTTTATTGGAAAGGGGACGCCGTTCCAACACCCTGAGTTTTGGGCTCAGTCCCAACACCCTGAATGTTTACCTCGAATCATAAAGCTAACCCAGGCTAATCGTACGTTCGCGTTATCGTAATCTTATGAATAGGATTTCTTACCTTTGTGGTGGTCAGCAGAAGGCGCTCGCACACCTTCTTTTGTTCATTTTCTTCTGTCGAATCGTTCGCTTCAAAACACGTGTTTTCCTTGCCTTCGCGGTCTTCTGAAGAATTTCCCCGCCGTTTTTTTGTGCTGGAATTATTGCCGTTGTCACCACTTTCTGTATTATGTTTCGACTTATTACCAACACTGAAGAAATCACCAATTTTTTTGTTGATTTGCACCTAATATCGACTGTTTTTTCGGAGGCATACGTCTCTTTCACTCGACAACCGCCACAACAATGACGTCATCTCGAAGCAACAAGATCTCGTTTGCCGAGATCGGCGCGAGACCAAAACAACAATGGCGGATCTGCCTGACGAAAAGTTTGGAGTGTGGTAAATCTTTGTTAAAAAAAAAAAAGTAATCGGGTACGGTGACAATTTGGTGCCAAAAACGATGTGTCCTGGGGACGCACGTTGATTTGAGACTATGCGTCCCCAGCAAAAATTATGCGTCTAGGACGCAGGGACTACGATAACAGTCTTCCGTACGAAAGATTACGCTAACACGAACGTGTAAAAAAAAAAAAAGAAAAGAAAAAGAAAGAATTATGAATAGGATTTCTTACCTTTGTGGTGGTCAGCAGAAGGCGCATGCTGTATTCCCCCTAGCATTATCGGAAACTCGGACACCTCTTTCATATTTAGCTATTATGTCTTTCTTAAAAGCAATAGTTGTACAAACAACTTTTCTTTTTTCACCTGTCCTGCTTGCACCGACTTTCTTCGGAGGCATAGTTAGGGGCTAAAACACTCCGTTCACCGATATTAAAAGCGAAAGCAAAGAGGCAAGTGCGCACGTGATAACAGTTGGTCACGAGGGGTGGGGGCGATCTACACGATCTACACCCGTACGCCGCTCAGCATCGCATTCTAGCGTACGCACTCACGCATTACCGGCGTTCGAACTCCGAATTTTTGACCGAACAGCGAAGCAAGAATTTCTCGAAATTTTTGGTCGAACACCGATTTGTTGAACTGAGAGGCGTTCGAAAACCGAGGTTCCACTGTATCGATACTATTTTGTGTGTGATACTACAATAGTTACTCTCCGTTGTTTGTCCCTCATGTGTTGATTTCCATGAGGAGCATTTGGAGGCACATATTGCGATGCAAATAAATAATGTGCTGCAGGTGGAAAGGAGGAAGCAGCCCCCCACCCGCAGTTTCACTGCCCACTCGACTGTCTAAATGTGTCTTTCTGTTGCTGCTTGCACTTGAAAGACAGCGCTCCTTTCCGTCACTGCAGTGTTTGAAAGGTCGATTGAGGCTTAGAAATGGACCACTTTTGCCATCAGGATGCGCTTTCAGTGGAAAATGGCGCACGATGTGATTTTAGAAAAAAAAAAAAAGACATTATTTCTCTTCACATTCATGCTTTTAATAAAAGCCTTCGCATTGGTTCCATTAGCTTTATGAGGATGAGGGATTTGCAATCACAGTATTTCCAGACTGGTTTTCATCAGACAGATAATGGCTAAAGGGGTTATCACCAATGTTCCCTGTCATTTTCCTTACGGGTCTGAGCGTTCACACAAAGTCGGTGAGCAACGCTTGAAACAACAGTGAGCAACAGCAATCCCAAGTGTGGCAACTGAGTCATTATCAAACATGTCCAAAACTTGACATCACGTTACATTTTGCTGAGTTTCCGGCAATGTAAAAATTATTTTCACTTTTGAATGAATTGACTCATGTATTATTGCAAAGATTGTACGGCCTACACACGTCGTTTGTTTTTACAGCAATTCTTTCACAAGATTTCCATTTCTTTTTTTCCTGGTACCTTTTGTCGCATAATACTAACATTTTTGAGGGCTTATTTAGTCGGTTGCACGATACACAACTGTATTTAATCACATTTTTTAGTGGAAGTACAATGTTGGCAACAAGATTGACTTGGTATAATTAGAAATTATTTGAATGCAACACAAACCTTTTCTTCTTTTTCCCTGTTTTTTTCTTTTTTGTTTTAAATTCCTTTGAAAAAAATCTAATTGTGTTTATTTATACCTAGCTTTTACTTTTTTCTTTTTGTTCTCTATCTACTTTTTTTCCTTTGTTTCTTTCTTTTCTTCTTTCTGCCTTTTTTCAGATTTTTCCTTCTTTTTCTCTTCCTTTTGTTTCTTTTTTTCTCAGCTTTTCACTACATTTTCATTTTGGTATTTTTTTCTTTTTTTGTTCTATTTCCCCTTCCTTTAAGTCATTTTGTGCATAATTTTACTTCATATTTGGCCATATAGGGATGAAAGAAGCAAAAATAACCTGAAGAGCCGTTTAGGATCTGAAAGAGCCGGTTCCTTTTAGTGAGCTGAGCCGAAGAAGCCAGTTCTCGACCAACTCTACTAACTTTACTCAACTTCGTTATACTTTGACTCGACTTCAAAATACCGCATTTAGGACACAACGTCAGGGGATTTGTACCTTCATGCACTGTAACTTTGACTTGAGTCGCTTCTTAATTGGTATTTTTGAGCCCTCATTTTTGTGCGCTGGCTAGATTTTCTTGTGCGCTGAGAATGTGCGAGCAGCTTAGAGGGAACACTGGTTATCACAGATATCAATGTGATATAAAAAAATCTTGGTCAGTTGGTGGGCTGGATCCCTTAACCACAGGGATGGTAGAGGCACCATTTCCTGTGAAGTGTCTTGGGCAAGTACAGCCTGGTGGCGCCCATCCCATTCCAAGCCAACATTCCACCCAGCCTCGAAACGGGGACCTCTCGCGTGTTAGGCGAATGTGCATGAATAATAATTATATTTACAGGGTACCTACGGGTGCTTTAAATTCTTAAAAATACTTAAATGTTCATGTTGTTTGATTTTTAGGTGAAGTGCTTTTAAATGCTTGAAATTGTTGCCATGTTTCTCAGGAAGTCTGCTTAAAATAATGCAGAATCTTATCTCTGGTGGCTTCACTTTGCCATTGCATTTATTCTTCCCTCACGGTTAACGGCAGCTGGCAGTAGTTTGTACGGCATTGTTCAATGAAGAGTCATTGCCCACTGCGGGTGGCGTCTAGGTGGTCAAATGCATGCTACACCTAAACAAGCCACTATGAAAAGTATATTAATGCAAGGATTTCTTATGAAATATGGAGGTTCATAATGGGCCATGCAAAAAGTTAGGTAGCATTTCCCAGTCTTAAATCGTAATGGGAAGAACATCCTGCAACTGAAAATGTAAACTACAGATTATTGTAATTTTACCGAAAACTAACATGGAGAAATTTGTTTTAAAAATATTTAGACTCGTATTGTTCAGATCCAAGATTATATTTGTGATCTACTCAAAATCATGTCTTGATAGATGCAAACACAAGATTAGAAATCGTACCTGTGAATTGGAGATACTGTAGATTTGTGGCTCTATAAAATACATGATTCTCACCCAATTGTTTTTCTAAAATGGTACTGGAGAAATTTGGTTTGAAGGTCCTTAAAAAGTGCTTGATCTGGCCTTAAAAAAAGGTGTATTTAGTGTATACTTTTGTTGATTTTACATTTCAAACAATACATCATACTCCAATACTATTAGAAAATCACTTTTCTCATGAGTTATTTTCTTATTTTACTATATTTTTTAATGTTTTTTGTGGCACAATAAGAAAAAAAAACTACTTAGAATAAACAAAATAGTCTGATATGGCAGGTGGTAGAAATTTTGGCAAACATAATATATATTTTTTGGTCATACTAAAATAGATCCATCCATTATCTGTGCCGCTTTTCCTCAGTATGGTCATAGGGCAGGGGTCGGGAACCTATGGCTCGCGAGCCATATATGGCTCTTTCTATGAATATCTATGGCTCAGAGACAAATTTGATTGCATGCAAAATATCTTCATATTGTTCGAAACTTGAGTTGTTCATCCTATTCAGGTACACGCAAATCCAATCCAAAGCTAAGTAACTGATGTTACTTCGCAGTATATATAGGGCACGTTTTTCACTACAATTTACAGTCAAGGTGTCACACAATAAAGGGGGGGAAAAACTCGTTTTGGCTGTACAACGCTAAAGAATCCTTTATATAAAAGTTCACTATATAATCTGTGTTCAGTGTTCAGATACCTTATGATGAATCCACAGAACCCACTGTAAATACGCCAAAACACCGGAAGAGAACTTAAAGTGATTTGATTGGGTGAGTGGGAGGGATGGGTGGAGCCATGCAAAAAGCGCAAGCACTCCCTCCCATCTCTCGCCCTACGCCATCTGCGCCAAAAGTGAGCTCATCAGGCTCCCTATTTGCAGAATGTTGTGACGTTTTTACACAATAACTGCTTGCATCTGGTTTTGAAACCAGTATGTATGAAAAAAAGGGTCAAAAGGAGTTTAACCGATCTTGAGTAATTGCAAGAAAGAGACAAGTTTAAAGTGGCATGTTTGTTGATTTTGGGACAGGGGCTCTGGCATTATTCTCTTTTCATATTTTTTATCAAATCATCAAAAATAAATGTGCTGAAGACTAAGCTTTTGTCTGGGGTGCGGGTTTAGCAATTTTGTAAATTTGTCTCATAATATATGGTGTGGCTCTTTCCCAAAATAAAATTAATATTTTTTGCTTTTATGGCTCTTTGAGTCAAAAAGGTTCCCGGGCTCTGTCATAGGGGGTGCTGGAGCCCATTCCAGCCGTATTCAGGCAGTGGGCAGGGGACACCCTGAACTGGTTGCCAGCCAGTCTCAGGGCACAGAGAGACAGACAACTCACTGTCTGATGCACACCAATTAACCTGACAAGCATGTTTTTGAAATGTGGGAGGAAACCGGAGTACCCGGAAGAAACCCACGCAAGCATAGGGACAACATGCAAACTCTGCACAGGAAGGCTGGTTCGTCGATTTGATCCCATGACCTCAGAACCGTGCCGCGGACGTGCTAACCACTCTGCCGCAGTAAAATATATACTGTATATACGGAAACTAGAGCAAGCATCTGCCATCTGTCTCATTATTTTTCTCATTTTAATTGAAAAACAAGGAATAATATTGTGACGTAAGAAAAATATTAAAATGAGTAAAAACTAACATTAAATGATTAACTTTTCTCCAACCGTCTCTCTCCTATTTGCTTTTTCCTTCTCTCTCTCGCTCTCAAATTCTCTTTGGTCCTCTATTTTTCCTCATTCCTCTCTTTGACGCACGCTTTCCCATCCATTTTTCTCCCTCTCACTAATCTACTAGACCGGCCCCTGGGAGAGTATTTTTTCCTGCCCTGTGTCCCCTAAACTCAAACGAGTTCAACACCCCTGGTTTCAGACATTTTCAAAACTTGACTTGAAAATTTGGGGGAATGATTACACCATATAAAAAGTCGCTGTAGGCTGCAGGCGTACCTAAGATCGTGAGCTGTGAGAGTATGCACAGAAGGAAGGATTTACACTCAATCCACATAATGCCGAGCAAAATGTGTGAAAATCCGACGCCATCTGTCTGTCGCCTGTCTTTTTTTTGGTGGCGCGCCTAATGCAGGTAAATTGCTTTCAAAAGCAGTGAAGCCGCAAACACTTAAAGTAAACCGTCCGCCTTTACGGCTTTAAGCCGTTTGGCAAACTTGAGTGTGAGATGAGAGGGAGAATGTATGGAAGAGGACGGGGGAGAAAATCTGTGAGGAAAGAATACACAGCAGGTGGGCGGGCAGGTGCTTGGCAGCAAAGGCGTTCAGGTGGAGACGGAGCGCAGATGCAGGCGGGATCTGTGCGTGTCACGATCCACATGGCGTGGGGATAATGGATTTGGAGTGTGTTGAGAGGAAAAGATGGAGAAAGGAGATGGTGTCAGAGAAGCAGGTGAGTGTGAAAATGTATGAGCATGAGAGTATTCAAATTGACGGAATAGAAATGCAGGTGGGCAGCACGGCGGCGCAGTGGTTAGCTCTTGTGCAGCACAGTTCATGTCATCGGAACCTACTGCGTGGGTTCAAATCCAGCTCCAGACTTCCTGTGCGGAGTTTGTATGTTCTCCCCGTGCTTGCGTGGGTTTCCTCCGGGCACTCCGGTTTCCTCCCACGTTCCAAAGACATGCATTTCAGGTGAATTGGCCGGTCCAAATTGTCCCTAGGTGTGAATGAGCGAATGAGTTGTCTGTCCCCGTGTGCCCTGCGATTGGCTGGCAACCAGTTGAGGGTGTCCCCTGCCCACTGCCCGGAGATGGCTGGGATGGGCTCCAGCCCCCCGCAACCCTAATGAGGATAAGCGGTACGGCTAATGAGATGAGATGAGAAATACAGGTATCAAATGGGACAAATAGCGTAAAAAGAATAAAAAGTGAAATACAAAAAAGGTGAGAGAATTAGAACATAATAAACAAAAAGAAAAAGATAGTGAGAGAGCAAATGAGAAAGTAAAAGTGTTGGAAAGTTGAGAAAAAGAGGGTAGTGGGAATGGCAGATAAATGAAAAAAGGAGAGAGAAATTAATGACAGAAAGCAAAGAGGCAAGATAGATTGGCAAGGAAGTGAGGGAATGCAAGAGAGGAGTTTGAGTACAGTACAGTATGACAGAAGATGAAAGAGAAAAACAAGGATAAAAGAAAGAATAAGATGTGTGAGAGCTACATAAAAATGAGAGTATTGAAGTGTAGAGGGAATGACAGATGCGAGGCTGTGAGGAAGTGAACTAATGATAGCGATGGAGAAGAATTGGAAAACAAGTGAGATAAAGCAAGAGACAAAACTGTGTGAGAGAAGTTCAAAGACAAAAGTAGTAAAAGAGAGCGTGAGGAAGGATGACAGCAAAGAACGAAGAAAAAAAAGATGAATGAAAGGTTGAAGAGAATGGGGGGATGAGAGAGAGTGAGGAATGAAAGAAAGGGATGAGAGAAAGAAATGAGGAAGAGCACGGGATGAGATGTGAGATAGTGAGAGAGGAGCAGAAAGAGGGTTTAGAGATGTTAAGAGATGAGGCAGAGGGATGCAAAAAGAAAAAGGGGTGAGAGGCGTTCATAAATGAGACAGAAGGATGAGAGATGGAGAGAGAAGGGGTGAGGGTTAAGAGATGAGAGAGAGAGGGATGAATAGAAATGAGAGGAATAGCAAGGGATGAGATTTGAGAGAATGGGGTAGAAAGGGTGAGAGGGAGCAAAACGGGGGGGTGGGAGTGGTAAAGAGATGAGGGAGAGAAAGGGGTGTAATCGCGTTCATAAATGAGACAGGGGGATTAGAGATGGAGAGAGGGGGTGAGAAAGAGGTTAAAAGATGAGAAAGAGAGAGAGAGATGACATAGGGGTTAAAAGAAGAGACAGAGGGATGAGGGACGGAGGGATATGAGATAGTGAGAGGAATGAGGGGGTAAAAGATGAGGGGGAGGGAGGAGTATGAGATGAGAGAAAGTGAGGCATGAAAGAGGGATGAGAGGATTGATGATAGAAGAAAGCGAATAAGAGTACAAAAAGGAAATGGATGAAAGAGAAAAGCTGAGGGAAGATGGAAATGAGTGGTATATCTGTGGGAAAGAATGTGAAAGAAAGAAGAGTGAAAGATTTGCAGATGAACAAGAATAGTAGAGAAAGGAAATAGAATAAAACAGAATTTTGAAGAATGGGTGAAGGAGAAAGAATAACGGAGCGAGAAATGAGAATGCCAGAGGAAGAATGAGATAAACTGAATGCAAGAGCTAATAAGAGGAAAGAGAAAATTGGGGAGAAATGACAATTATTGGAGAGAATTAAAGAACCAAATTAAAGTATGAGAAACACAATTGATAAATGAGAGAAAGGGAGTCAAAGAAAACAAAAAAAAATATGCAAAACCGTGTAATATCTCACTAAAAAGGAATATCTCCATCCAGTCCGGAGAGAGCCGACACGTCGCTATGACAACAATGGGCATCGCCATAGAGTCCCATATGTGTTCGTTATTATTCCAAGATATTCGTTGAGCATTTCAAATATCTACATGTGATCTTCTTCAAACATACGCATGTAGACATTCGGGAGTGGATGCCTGAATGCTATGCAACGACAGCATGGCTCCAACCCAGAAAAGGACAGAGAAACAGGAAAACGAAAGGCATCCCCCACTGCCCCCACTTTTGAAGATAAATTTTATTATATGTAGCTGTAAATGCAGCTAAAGAAAACAATGAGGTGAATCTAAGTCTATATGTTGGTGATGATGGTGAAAACTAAAAAACTAAATATACAATCGCAGAGAGATAACTTTTAATAAGAACAAAAAACAGACATACCTGCACAACTCATAGTTAGGGCAGACAAGTGGAAGCTTGAGGTACTCAAATAGGTACCACCGTATACAGGGTTGGGTAGGGTTACTTTAACTTGATTACTTTTGGATTACTCCAATATCAAATATGCTCATAAGACAAAATAAACTAAATATGAATAAAATGATGACTCACAACACGTGGTAAGCTTTCTCTCCTGGCTTTGATCTCTTTGATCTCAGGCAAAACTAACATAAAATGCGACAGAAACAAAATGAAAATAAATCCAAACAGCTTGCCAACATCATTTTTGCCGTTCCATGTATTCCGTTACTCCCCAAGCCTGCACAAAATGTAGTCATTTTATTCATATTTAGTTTTTTTTGTCTTTTATTAGCATATTTGGTATTGGAGTAATCCAAAAGTAATTGAAAGTAATGCAGTTAAAGTAAGACCTACCCAACCCCGACTGTATATAGAAGCTCATTAAACAATGTATATTCACTGTTGAGACACTTTCTGAAAACCCAGAGAACAAACTGTAAACACTAGAATACACCAGCCAATCACAAAACAACTATTTGGGTTAGCGGTAGAGATGGGCAATTTTCTGCACACATAGCAACCCCCTCTCTCTCTAGCCCAGTGCCCCCTGCACCAGGTATGTCTCTTTGCACGAGTGAATCTGACATGGAGATAAAATTCTCTATTTTAACGCATTAACGGCATTAGTGCAACATCTTGTTTCGACCACTAGCAGCAGGAGCACTGTAGCGCTTCTCTACCTTTACGCCTTGTAAGAAGGAATGTCATCAGGATTCTTTGTTTCTCAGCCAATGAGATGCATCAGAATACACATGCGAGTGCGGCGTCTTCCTTCAACCATTTCCTGGATATTTTTTCAAGCATCGTGTGTGCAAGTTATTAAAAAATGATGAGTGTTAAACGACGCGCTTGAGGACTTTTAAGACAATTTTTTGTAGATTTCTTAAAAATATAGAGGACAATGGCAACTCATTTCCCAAGGTTACAACTGCGCCCACGTAACTTAGGTAAAGGTAAATACATTTGTATCCTTTTCGTTTGCAGTATTTTGTGACATTTTTACAGAAGAACTCTGCTTGCAGCCTTTTTTCTAAACCATTATTCAGGACAAAAAAGACTTATAGATCTAAAGTAACTGCGGAAGATAGAGAAAATGTAAGTTGTTTATTTGTTGAAATGGGACAGAGGCTCTGGCATTATATTTTTATATGTTTTGTCAAATCATCAAACAAAACACAGTAAAATAAAAGGCGCTGAAGAATTAGCTTTTGTCTGAAGAGCGAATTTAGCGGTTTTGTTAAATTTTGTCTTTAGAAGCTGGACATGGTGTGACCAGAATATAATTTTTTTTGCTTTAATGGCTCTTTGACTAAAAATGGACCCCCGAGATACCTTCTTAGTAGACACCGAGTCACTGGAGATGTAGGCGGTCGGCGCTCCTAGTGGGAAACGAGGGGCGAGGGGGCTCGGGTTTCTGAGATGCCCGCTATCATCAAAGTTCAGCGTATAATTACGAGCTCACAAATGTCAGATTCTTATTACACGGACAGGATTCCGCTCCAAAAACAAATGCCATCTGGCTGCTCGCGTCAAAGCAAAGGTGAGACGAAGCAAAAGATTCAATCCGAAAGAAGGAAAATAGCAGGGAAAAATGTCTCGGGGTAATTAAAGTGGGGATGTTGAGGACCGTTCTGACAAATGCGGCGGGGACACCTTGCGTTTTTCGCAATTATCGTCATTCTAAACAATGCTGTGTAATTAGTCTACAACCACATTAGGCGTGGAAGTCTAGGATAAAGATGATTTTTGTTTTTTAAAGAAATAAGATTAAAGGAACATAAGGAGATGCAATCTTGACACGGTAGAGCTTGTATTGTGGCCCGAGTTGTAAGTGCATCAAAAAAGCAGCAACATTTTGCAAAAATTAGAAAGAAAATATGTATACAGACGCTGCCCTAATTTCGAACGATGATCGTTCGTAAGTTGAATGTGTTCATAAGTTGCTTTAGTGCTATATTTTGTATAGAATGCATGTTTATGGTTTATATAAGTATGTTTAAGGTTTGTATAAGTAACCTGTATTGTTTTGTACTCAAAAATAAACATTTCATAAAATAATATGCTCTCTAAAAGGTAAATAAAGTGAAGTTTAACCTACCCTTTTCCTCTGCGGGAAAAAGTGGCCAAAAAAAAGCAATCCAACCATTTTCTCAACCACATCAAGCTTCCTTATTCCACTTTCATTTCAAACGAAACGGCTAGCATCCTCTTTACACCTACCATATTGAATGGATGCACGAAATATGAAACAAAAAATATCAAAGTTCTTGGAGCCACAGTATAGTATGTTTACACACGAACTGAGGCTGTGACAGGAAGAAGAAGTCGGTGGATGCTGGGTAGCAGCGGAAAGAGGAACTACAGTACAGATGCTCCCCTACTTACGAACATTCGAGTTACACATGCACATAATTGCATTTGAATGGATGGTTTTATTGTGATTTCCAAAAGTAAAAAAAATTGGAGGGCTTCTACTCTGAGTCGGAGAGCAATTTAGAGAGCAGCTGGCTAGGTGCGCCCTTGCATCAGGTGTCCTTGATTTGAGCCAAGTCTACACTATGATTAAAATAAGATTCGCAAATGTAGGGGGTTTCCCACAAGTTGTTGCACCAGGTCATTTATTTCATGGTTAATGGATCTGGCCTTGCTGAAATAAAGGCACGGCAGTGGTAGATTGTGGGGGTTGTTAGCTTAGCCGTAGCAGTAGGCTGGACCTGCAGTCTCACTTTAGCTCCCTCTCTCTCTCTCAACAAAGCCCAAGTTTATTCCCGGACCCGATAAAATCCGTGGTGATCAGCAGTTTCTCTGTGCTCCTCTGATTTTCCTCAGTGTCAGATTTAATTGCTAAATTTATTTTCAATGTAACAAGCCGCTAAAAGCCAGCTCTGTGATTTTATTTGGATTTTGAGACGGACTATCCAATGAAACGAGACAAGTCAATTAAGAATCTACGAAGAAGTGAACCAGCGACAACAGAAGCGCAAAATAGCGAGGGGCAGTGTTCCCTGTAAGCTGCGCGCGTGCGCAATTGCGCACTGCTCGCACATTCTCGGCGCACAAGAAAATCTAGCCAGCGCACAAAAATCAGGGCTCAAAATTACTTAAGAAGCGACTCAAGTCAAAGTTACAGTGCATGAAGGTAAAAATACAGGGGTTCCCCTGACGTTGTGTCCTAAATGCGGTATTTTGTAGTTGAACGAAGTTGAGTAAAGTTAGTAGAGTATGTCGAGAACCGGCTTCTTCGGCTCGGCTCACTAAAAAGGGTCCTAAATGGCTCTTCAGGTTGTTTTTACTTCTTTAATCCCAACATGACCAAATATTAAGTAAAATTATGCACAAAATGACTTAAAGGATGGGGGGAATAGAACAAAAAAGAAAAAAATACCAAAATGAAAAAGTAGGGAAAAGCTGAGAAAAAAAACAAAAGGAAGAGGAAAAAAAAGAAGGAAAAATTTAGAAAAAAAGCCAGAAAAAAAGAAAAAGAAAAAAAAAAGTAAATAGAGAACAAAAAGAAAAAAGTAACAGCTTGGAAAAAATAAACACAACGAGATTTTTTTAGAGGAATTAAAAAAAAAAATAGAAAAAAACACCGAAAAAAGAAGAAAAAGTTAGTGTTGCATTCAAATAATTTCCAATGATATCAAGTGAATCTTGTTGCCAACATTGTACTTCCACTCAAAAATGTGATTAAGTACAGTTCTGTATCTTACACCCGACTAAATAAACCCCCAAAAAAGTTAATATTATGCGACAAAATATATCAGGAAATAAAAAGAAATGGATATCTTGTGAAAAAATTGTAAGAACAAACGACGTGTGTAGGCCGTATAACTTTTGCAATTGTACATGAGTCAATTCCTTCAAAAGAGAAAAATAATTTTGCATTGCCGGAAACTCAGCAACATGTAACTTGATGTCAAGTTTTGGATATGTTTGATCAATAATTATCTTGCCACACTTGGGATTATGGTGGCTCACTGTTGTTTCAAGCGTTGCTCACCGACTTTGTGTGAACGCTCAGACCCGTAAGGAAAATTACAGGGAACATTGGCGAGGGGTCTCTGTATTCTGTTTCCCATTGGAGTATCTCCTGCATGTAAACAGTCATTTATGCATTTGAGAATTCACAAGACTCCACGGTCTCAATCTATTTTTTGTTTTGCTTGTCCCCGTCGATCTCAATCGAGTCTATCGTTGCTGCATGTCTGACAGACGCCCTTAAGCGGTTTTGTTGTTTCAGTTTCTGACAAGACTGGATGGTGTAAAACTGCTGGCGTTGATCCGTGATAAGAAGTGAGAAAAGGTCATTCTGATCAATGCAAATCTCATGCAGTGCGGAATGAATCTCACTGGTCTCCTGCCTCCGTTTTACGGACTATCGACATAAACAAAACATGTCAGTTCAAGTTGGTCTTTGGTTGAGTCATTCCATCACCAGGATTTGAGTGAGTGCTGATGTAACCAAATGTGTCAGCCTCTCTGTCCTCTGCTGGGACGAGGCCCCGGGCATCCTCTGACCAGCCTCTCTATGATGTGGGTATGTGCTTTATAAGGCACAACTGTACTTTTTACATGGCTTGAATCTGCATGATAGACTCTGGTGAATTCCTTCAGTGCCATGGACGGCGAGACGTTATTTGCAATAAATCTTTCACAGCCATTCAAATCAAATTAAAATGCATTTGTCTAGCAGTTTTCAACCTCAAAGTCCTAAGTATCGTATTTTCCGCACTATAAGGCGCACCTAAAAGCCTTTATTTTTTTCAAAAGCTGACCATGCGCCTTATAATACAGTGCGCCTTATATATGGATCAATATTAAGTCGCAAAGTCTTGCAACTAAAGCAAGCAGCCGCCGACTAAATTTTCCCCCGAAGGCGAAGTCGTCCGCGGTGTATGCTGGGATTTATATACCGGCGTTTCATTTCCTAACCAATGTGTCAATCATCATTGGAATCAGTCACTATTGGCTAAAGTTATTCGGAGGTAAAGGGGGCGGATCTGTTTTATCATTTACAGGCTCGCATAGGCTAAAGGGGCGAAACAAAGCCTGCGATTGGCCGAAAAAGATGAATGTGAATCACACGTTGGGTTGCACTAGGGCATAGAGAAAACATTTTTTACTATTCTGTATTTGTAAATACTTTACTCTCCTGGATTTACTACACTCACGGTTGTAAGAAGACCATGGTTACGTATCATTATTGAACGTGATGGCTGCAAGAGAACTTAGGTAACTAATGCGGCTTTATATTTCCCCGGTATCTTGTTTTAGAACGATCTTGATGTTTCTGTGATGAGTCTATTTTTAAACTAAATTCAATTCAAAGTGTTTATTGTCATATGCACAGTAAAGAACCCCGTTTCTCTGCACAATAAAATTCTTACTTTGCTGTCCAAACAGTTGCCAGCAAAAAATAAACTGGAAACTAAGAAATGTTCGGCATTTCTTGAATCCCAAGACTTTAACCTTCCGAATGATATTTGGATCGATGCATTCGAGTGATTGGTGACATCGTACAGACACTGTTTCCGTACATGTCTGAGACACGTATTTGCTTCTTTGCAAGCTTTCGGAATGTTAAGGTGGTAATAAGTTTGACTGAACTATCTGACTGTTTTGTCGACGTTCCCATTGTAGCACCTTATAATCCGGTGCGCCTTATGTATGCAAAATACAAGACCAAAAACCATTTTTGGGGGTGCGCCCTATAACCCGGTGCGCCTTATAGAACGGAAAATACGGTAACTTTTCATTTACAATAAAAACAAGAAGCTGTGCTATCTCCCAGCATGACGCTCAGCAATCTGCAGCCCAAGAACCCAGCCCTAGTGGCTTCTTGGACCTCTTTCAGAAATGTATGAAAGTGGAAAACTATGGGGGAGGGAAATATATATATATACAGATATCCCTTGGTTTTCACAGTTAATGGGGACCATAACCACCCGCGAAATATGAAAACCTTCCACGCAAGGTTGCACCTTCACAGAATCCCATAAAAAGGTTAAACGTACCTCGAGATGACGCGATTACCGACTAAGAATATACAAATGATAATACACATCACATAAGAGAAGTTGATTGCATTGTTTTATTGTCATCATACAAAGGTAAAACCAAATTAGAGGGCTTCTCCTTTCAGTATACGAAATCAATCTAAAAACCGTCTGGCTAGCTCCGTGCTAGCATCGGGTGTTTTTGAATTGAGCCAATCCTCCGCAATGATCGAAATATAAGAGTTACGAATGTAGCCGTTTCCCACAGGTTGTAGCTCCAGATCGTCCGTTGCACGCCTAACGGATCTGGCATTGGGAACTAACCGGGCTCCACAAAGTTAGCTTGTGAGGGTTGTTAGCTTAGCTGTAGCAGCAGGCCGAATCTGCAGGACCGCTATTGCCTTCTCTCCAACGCAACCCCAGTCGCTTCTATAACCCGAATACAGGCCAGAGCACCATTTCGTTGCGCTCTTCTGACCTACCTCAGAGTCAGATTTTAATTGGTTAATTTATTTTTAATGTAACGAGCCTCTAAATGCTAGCGGACGCTATCATTACCAGTTTGTTTTGATTTGGAGACATTGACTAGCATTAACCAGCCTGTTACAGTCATGCATGCAGTCAGTAACGCCCACCAAATACACACGCATACGATATGCCCTGTGCAGAATCTGCTAGTTGCTCTCTCTGACCACAATGAACGATACGTTGATAAAGGACAAAAATCCACGAAGGAGTGAACCAGCGATAACAGATTATTTTGTGATTGTTTTCTGTAGGAGCAAAAACATGACAAAATAATTCTAAAAATTTTCCAAGGCTTTAAATATAGTTTGAATAAATACTAAATAACTAATGTATGATATTCATTTTCTTCTAATCTAAAAATAGGTTTATGTAAGGCTTTTATTTTTTTCGGCTCCGGGCATATTCAGAGGATGGCAACCCCTAAACAGAAAACTGTTTTGGGGTTGCCATCCTCTGAGTCAGCCAACCACAACCTACCAAAGAGCTCTGAATTTTAGAGGAAACCTCTATATAACTGAAACACATACTTGAGAAATAGTAGATAAATGTTCTACAGTAAAAGGTTGAAAGTCAAAATATTCCACTTAAATGAAACCATCAATTAAATATACTACAAGTGTCCTATCAAAAATATCAAAGGGTCTCTGAAGACCTGATATCCTCGGGCAGACTTCCATATGAACAGGCCAAAGTGTTTGAATGCTGCCTGGCCATAGGTTTTGGTCCTCATCCAAGGAGCAGTTATCAAACTGCTGCCAGAGTCCCTCAAGGACCACAAGGGTTGATATAATACGGGAGACTGGTGAGCAGGGAATTATAGTAATCTAAACTAGAAGATATAAAAACATGTATCAGCACCTCTGTGTTTGCCTTAGGACAGTCATAGGCTGATATAAGACGGATACAATGGCCCGAGACCTCTAAAACATTTAAAAACTAGTAAAAGAACCATAAATTAAATTCTGACTTTAAAACTGGTGTAATGTGATCCTACCCCAAGGCCCTCATAAGCATCCGCGCTGCTGAATCCTTGCAATAGCTGCAGGCTTGCCAATTTATTTGGGGGAAGACAGGAGATCAGGGAATTACAATAATCTAATTGAGAGGAGATGAAGACATGTATCGGCGCCTATGTGTTTGCCTGAGAAAGACTTCCATAGCCATGTATGAGTTAACGGGTATCTATAGCAAGTGTGATTGTCTTTCTTTGTATAACCAACCCCCCCACCCCAGACAGCTTGGCTTGCATTTTCAGTCACTGACTAATAATCACCAGAGTAAATTGCAAATGAGCGCCTGAGGTGAAGTGCGTTATAGGAGTTGTTTAACCATCTAAAACGGGAGCAGAAGATCATTTCAAAAGAGTCTTTCTTTGCTCGTTGTATCATTTCTGACTTGTCGGCTCATTGAAAGCATTCGTCCACAGTTCCTGTCCCTTGACTCGGAGGCGGGAGATTCTGACAGCCATTCAACGATTTTGATGCACGCTTCTGCGGTTATTTTGGGCGGCTTGTACATTTGAAGGCATGTGCAAACATCAATGCAACATCCAAAGGACAAATTAGATATTTTATGTTTCTCAGCTGGGATGCTTCCACAGATATATAGACTGACGCGCTTTGATCTACGGCCTTTTGCCCTTTAGCTATTTGCGAGGCGTAAACGGAGGACTTCACACTCCTGCTGTGCTCGTCTGGTTTGTGATGTAACCAAAGTGAGTGATGTTGTTTTGATCGCTGCATGTATTCAGGAAGTCTGCAAAATTGACATTCCAATTTTCAGGGAAAGCTCATCAGGGATATTCGCGCTTTTTGTGTAATCTGCAACTAATTTTGTTCTCTCTATGTTGTCTTCTTAGATGTTTGGCCCACTGCTTGTAGTTGGGTGAAAGGAGAAGTGGTGCCATGGGGACCAACCTCAGACAAGATGTGGGTCGGCTTGTGCCCTTCTCCATCCTGCTGGTGATGCTCAATGTGTGGCCCAACCGTGGTCAAATATGTCCTCAACGTTGCGAGTGTGTCTCCAAGCTTAGGTCAGTCTCCTGCCCCGGTAAGCGACTGTCTTCCCTGCCTGATGGCATCCCAGTGGACACCCGGATCCTGGACCTCAGTTCCAATAAGCTGCGCTGGGTGGAACATGGCGACCTACTGACCTTTCCTAACTTGGAGAAGCTGGATCTCAGCGAGAACATGATCAGTGTCCTGGAACCGAACACTTTTTCCAGTCTCCAAAACTTGCAGTCACTTTCTTTGAAGGGAAACCAGTTAAAATTGATCCCCATGGGGGCATTTTCACACCTTTTAAACCTCACCTCTCTAGACCTCAGCGGGAATAAGCTGGTGATTCTTTTGGACTTTACATTCCAAGACCTGAAGAACTTGAAAAAACTTGAAGTTGGAGATAACGATCTGGTGTATATTTCCAACAAAGCTTTCATGGGCCTGGTGGCGCTCAGCGAGTTGACCATCGAGAGGTGTAACTTGACTTCTGTTTCCAGTCAGTCTTTATCATACCTCTACAACTTGGTAACCTTACGCCTCCGCTACCTCAGCATCTCCATGTTGGAGGACCAGAACTTCCGCAAGCTTGGGAAACTGCGGGGCCTGGAGATTGATCATTGGCCCTTTTTGGAATACATATCCCCCCATAGCCTCCAAGGTCTCAACTTGTCGTGGTTGTCAATCACTCACACCAACATCACGTCTGTACCCACGTCAGCCCTGAGGAGCCTCGCCCACCTCACCAGCCTCAACCTCTCCTACAACCCTATTTCAGTCCTTGAGTCCTGGTCCCTGCGAGACCTCCTCCGTCTGAAGGAGTTGCATCTTGTCAACACCAGGTTGGTGACAGTGCAACCCTTTGCCATGGGAGGTCTCCGACAAATCCGTCTTCTAAACTTCTCCACTAACAATTTGGTAACTCTGGAAGAGGGAGCTTTCCAGTCAGTCAACACTCTGGAAACCCTCAGGTTGGACGGCAACCCTCTAGCCTGCGACTGCCGCTTGCTTTGGATTCTTCAGCGCAGGAAAACGCTAAATTTCGATGGCGCTTCTCCTGTGTGCATGACCCCTTTGGAAGTGCAAGGACGGGCTTTGGCCGCCTTCTCAGACTCTGCCCTCTTTGAGCACTTCACCTGCCAGAAGCCCAAAATCCGCAACAGGAAACTACAGCAGTTATCGGCCCGCGAGGGGCAGGTGGTTTCTTTTGTCTGCAGGGCAGAGGGCGAGCCCACACCCGTGATCTTCTGGATCTCTCCGCAGCGACGCCGGATCACCACGAAGAGTAGTGGCCGTTTGACGGTCTTAAAGGAAGGTACCTTGGAAATCAGGTACGCTCAAGTGATGGACACCGGAACCTACATCTGCATCGCCAGTAATGCCGGAGGGAACGATACGTACTTTGCCACGCTCACTGTTAGCGGGTTGCCGCTCGACGCCGCCCTCATGGGCAACCGCACTTACTACGCGGGGGACCTTAACGATACGAACCTCAACGACACCAGGGTTTTTCTGAAGTTCACTCTGGACCTGAAGACCATCCTCATCTCCACAGCCATGGGCTGTATTATGTTCCTGGGGGTGGTTCTCTTCTGTTTCATCTTGCTCTTTGTATGGAGTCGCGGGAGAGGACAACACAAAAATAATTTCTCCGTCGAGTACTCTTTCCGAAAGGTAGACGGGCCAGCCACCAGCGGAGGGCAAGGCGGTGCCCGCAAGTTCAACATGAAGATGATTTGATTCTCCTGGAGAGCCTTCACGTTTTCTATTGCTACAATGCTCATCCCCTGACAGGGAAATTAAGACACCTGAAGGATGACGGCCTCGCCTGAGATCACATCAGATGTGAATGTTGACAGGACACAATTCCCCACCACAGCACACATTTTCACACTTAATTGTATGGTGTTCCTTCCCTATTGCTGTTGTTAAATGTCAAGGACATTAATCAGATGCTCTTTGTGCTTGCAACATTTAACACATGGAGACATTTTGAAAAAAACAAACAAAAAAAAAAAAACAATCAGACTTCAGTCTTGGGAAACCGTCAACTTGTCAATGTCACATCCGAGCAAGTTTTGTTTAGGATTGTAGTGAAATTCTCACAGGAAAAAGCAATGATAGACAGCTGCTTTTGAAAACGCCAAATGTCCAGGTTTTAAACCACACGGTTTCGTCAACATCACCCGAAAGGGGTACTTGGTGCACCTTAAATAAGTGACTTTTCATAATTGACCTCAATATACTGTTTAATCAGGCAGTAGACCCCTGGGATATGACCTTAATCTGTTCTGAGGAGATCGCAAAGTGAACTTGCCATATAGCAGAGGATAGAAACCTATGGTAATGCGTAGATAATGCATTACGAATCAACTATACTCCAGATAAACACAATTAAATAACAAAATAGAATACTGAATAAAAATGACTACCTATGTGCAATATACATGTAGATAACTTGATAAATTCATATACAGTGGAACCTCGGTTCTCGACCATAATCCGTTCCAGAACCCTGTCCGAAAACCGATTTGTTCGATCACCGAAATCATTTTTCCCATTAAAAATAATGTAAATCGTTTTAATCCGTTCCAACACCCTGAATGTTTACCGTGAATGTTTAACGTTAACATAAAGCTAACCCGGGCTAATCGTACGTCCGCGTTATCGTAATCTTCCGTACGAAAGATTACGCTAACATGAACGTGTAAAAATAAAAAAATCAGGTCGTTTACAAGTCATTTAGCCCCCGGGTCTCCACAACAAGTGGTGAACGGTTCATTGGAAAGGGGGCTACGTTCCAACACCCTGAATGTTTACCGTAAACATAAAGCTAACCCAGGCTAATCGTACGTTTGCGTTATCGTCATCTTCCGTACGAAAGATTACGCTAACATGAACGTACGCACTCACGCATTACCGGCGTTCGAACTCCGATTTTTTGAAAGAACAGCGAAGCAAGAATTTCTCGAAATTTTTGGTCGGACTCCGATTTGTTCGAACTGAGAGGCGTTCGAAAACCGAGGTTCCAACTGTACATGTAAAGAATAATTAAATTGTATTTACCTTTTGATTAGACTTGGGCTGGTCAAGTGAAGTAGCTCGAGGATGCAGAAGGGGGCGGAAATGTCAGATTAAAATTATAAACGATTTTAAAACTTCCTCATTCGAGGATTGTCATGCCCTGAGGAGATTTCCTTTGTGTCATCGCCTCCTTGTTTCTATATTTTTATTAAATTACAAGGTTTGTTTCCGTTCCTATCGTATTTGCTTCTTCCTTTAGCCTCACTGCAAGCCTTGGGACTTTTAGCAGGTAAATGCAGTAAAAATTATATTGTAAAATCTTTACGAAGCACACAAAACTCTCAGATGTAAATAAGAGAGGAGGGCATTGTGGGAGGGAGTTCAGCTATAATAGCATATTGGCTGCTTCATCACACAAACCTATAGAAGACCGGCATCTGATTTGACATCAAACAGTAGCGTACAGGCCGCTTCGATTTGTAATTCTACTTACGAGCGAACCAAACATCTAAGAAGACAACATAGAGAGAAGAAAATTAGTTGCCGTAAAGAGGGGTGGAAGAAACATCTTATTCCACACCATAAAATGAAGATATCCTAAGGTGGGGTAGCCCTATCCTGGGGTTCACTTTAATATAAATTAGAAAAAAATAAAATACTGTGTTGTGAAAGTGTAGAGCACAAGTGTAAAGGCCGGACCAGGACTGCCAGTTTTAATCTGGCCCTTGAGACAATGTTGAGAAGCACAAGAAAAAAATGAGGTTCAATTTTAAATATGCCCACTTACTATTGACAAAGCCAGGCAGAATTTGCAAAGCAACTGGAGTTGTATTATTCTCTCTCACTTTTTCCCCCCTCTCCCTCTCTATTTCTGTCGTTATTCCTTTTTTCTCTTCTCTTTCTCCTTTACTCCATTCCTCACTGTCTTTTTTCTCTCGCTTTTTCTTTCTCTCTTCCTTTTTATCCATTCTTTCTCATCCTTTTTCCATTTATCTCTTTTTTGCACTCTTTCTCCTTAGCCTTCTTTTTTCCCCATTTTATTTCACTCTTTTCTCTAATATTTTTTCTCTCTCTTTAGTAGTTTCATTCCATCTTTTCTCTCTTCCTCTCTCTTGTGTTCTCTCCTTTCCTTCTCTCTTACGCCGTCTGCCTTGTATCTCTGTCTCCCACTCCCTTTCTCTAACCTATAATTTTTTTTCCCGAGCTAAAATGAGTTTGACACCACTGTTGTAGTGGGCCAGGGGCTCTAGCACCACCTAATGTCTAATTGTTGGAGAAACATCTTACCTTCTAGGACTTGGTTGATTGTCTTTAAAGGTTTCAACGTGTTGCTTGAAAGTGGCTTTGGATCTTCACCCAACCTAGTGTATTATAAAACACACACAAAAACTTTGTACGGTTATTTTGTGTATACAAGCAATAAGTAGACCCTATTTCATAGAAAGACGCCCCTAATGTACTACCCAAAGGAATTCTATCAACTTTAAAAAGAACATTGTGTATTAAACAGGGTTGGGTAGGATTACTTTAACTTGATTACTTTCAATTACTTTTGGATTACTCCAATACCAAATATGCTAATAAAAGACTAAAGAAACTACTGTAAATTCCGGACTATAGAGCGCACCTGATTATAAGCCGCACCCACCACATTTTAAGAGGATAACCGCTTTCGTACTTACACAAGCCGCACCTGTATACAAGCCGCATGCGCCCACAATAAAATATGTAACACAATCACGAAGTTCACCCAATTCCGACTTTGAGTCCCGCAATTGTGACTGGATATGAAGTAAACAATCACAAAATAATACCGGTAGTTAAGATATGACGCAGACCTGCAGAGTCCGGGTCCCGTTGAAAATAATCCAAGGGAAAAAAAAATGTATATTTCCAAAGGTAAGGGTGGGAAAAATATATACATCCACTATTGTCCGCTGCGTCCACAAACACGTCTCACCTTTACTCCACTTTCCCTCAGCCCCCGTTGTATTCGCCCGTGGAAAACATATCAGAATAAGTCTCTAAAATAAATACATTACAAAAATATACAGTTGCAAATACATATTATACATGGTTACACATATTTACAAAGAAAGACGGTACACCGAGAGAGTTTTCAAAGCTTTAATAATAATATTATAACTTTCATCCCAAACCGTGTCTGTGAAGGGTAGCAAAACGCTACTAGGAACACGCTCGCAACACAAGGAAACGGGTCTGTTTAAAATGAATACAGTACTTGTAAATATCATGGTAAACCGTGCTCATCTTCCTCCTTATAGCTGGCGTCATTAAAGTCGTCTTCCCCAGTATGGGAAAGAGACTTTGTCATATAGATGTCGTCCTACTCTCCTTTATTCAAAAACACGCCAGCTACACACTCGCATATATTCCACCGGTCTAAATCTTACCTGTTGTACTCAGGCGCCGTTGGCGGCTGTTAGAAAAAAAACACATAAATTGGCCGCATCACTGAATAAGCCGCAGGGTCTAACATTTGGGGAAAAAAGTAGCGGCTTATAGTCCGGAATTTACGGTACTATATGGTCAGGATTTTTTCATTCTGCTGCTACAGAAATACAATTGTTCTGCTCAATCAGTTGTACCTATCCTGGCAAGAGTTATACGGCGTATATTTTCATTTCCCTTCTTTATCAAATGAATCCCGTGTTTTGGAGGTCGCTGGTTCGCGCCTCGACCGAGACATACCTAATTGGTATAATGGCGGCGCCCTCTGGCTGCGGCTGCACCGACTCGCTACAACGGGTCAGGTGTATCGACATTTCGTTCCATGTACATTGTTACAAAGAATAACAATACAAAGGAAATTATTATTATTATTATGACGAGCAGGTTGTTGTGCACCGGGACTAAAGT
Source organism: Urocampus carinirostris (assembly GCF_059441175.1). Lineage (NCBI taxonomy): Eukaryota > Metazoa > Chordata > Actinopteri > Syngnathiformes > Syngnathidae > Urocampus > Urocampus carinirostris. The sequence goes on along the minus strand of NC_142360.1, from coordinate 36,609,064 downwards.
GTTGTTTTGAACAAAACAACGGGAGCTCTGTGGATCGCAAACTTGTTTTTAGGATGCAAAGGGAACATGACTGGTACCTTTCCAGAAACTATTTACTACAAGGTATTGGAAATGGGCCCGTTATCTCAAAATTCTACACACCGATGTCCAAATTGTGTTTTTTTTTTGTAAAGAATAGCAGCAACAAAAGTGTTTTTTTGTGTAAATCATCTTTTAATACAGGGGGGAGTGCTGATATTAAAAGATGCCTATTGTGATGTTTTGTCTTTGCTATAAAAAATAACATTTTTCAGAAGTGTACATTCCTTCTAGGCTGAGTGATTAAAAGAATACTGTATACATATTTTTGCCAATCATACTTTATTTTTGGAGAATTTAGTGCAAACGCATTGGTTTTTTATGTCATGGCGCCTCACTGTGGCGCATGTGCAACATTACACATCAACTGGTATACCTTCCAGTTTTCTTTCTGTCATTCACGGATCCCTTAACTACCTGGATCGTTGGGGCATCACTTCATGTGGTGTGTTTTGGGCAAGTACAGCCTGGTGGCGGCCATCCCTCTCCAGGCCGCTTTTTGGAAAGAGGTTTGCTCCCCCAAATGAAACAATTAATATTTTGCAACCATGGCTGTGACCAACACAAATGCTGCAGCGATGCTTTTAACTAAGACAAAAAAGTTTGATCACATGACCCCGATTTTAGCTAACCTGCCTGCATTGGCTCCCTGTTAGCTTAAGGTGTGATTTGAAGGTTCTGTTGGTAGTATACAAAATCATGCATGGACTTGCTCCCTCATATCTTTCAGATTTAATTTCACACTATGCTCCAGTTCGGAGCCTTCGCTCTGAAAATGCTGGTCTACTAGTGATCCCAAGAGCCAAGAAGAACTCCGCAGGTTCGAGAGTGTTCTCCATTCGGGCCCCGGTGCTGTGGAATGCTCTTGCCCCTGAGATTCGATCTGCAACCTCGGTGGAAATGTTTAAATCTAAGCTTTAAAGACACTTCTATTCTACAGCGTATGAATAACCTATATTTTATGTTGACAATATCTCTGTAGTATAAGAAGAAGAATTATTCCCCCTATGTTTTGGTCCGGAGCCTTCGCTCTGAAAATGCTGGTCTGCTAGTGATCCCAAGAACCAAGAAGAAATCTGCAGGTTGGAGAGTGTTCTCCATTCGGGCCTCTGTGCTGTGGAATGCTCTGTCCCCTGAGAGTCGATCTGCAACCTCAGTAGAACTGTTACAATCTAGGCTTAAAACACACTTCTATTCTATAGTTTATGAATGACCTATATTTGATGTTGACAATATCTGTGTATTGTTTGTTATAGTATTTGAGTTTTTCCTTGCCCTCATGTAGGTTTTAGATCAGGGGATGGTGTCATAATAGTCTGTGGTTTGCAATAATCGGTGGTCTGTGCAGCCCTTTGAGACTCTTTGTGATTAAGGGCGTCACAAATAAACATGACTTGACTTACCACACGTGAGTGTGTCAAGCAGGTTTAATGATATTCAAAAGGGTAAAACTGAAAATACAGATATACACATATGACAATATGTATATTTTGTGTCTGTCAGCCATATAAAACAATGAAAACGTATCCCAAACCACAGACTGTTATGACACCATCCCCTGATCTAAAACCTACATGAGGGCAAGGAAAGACCCAAAAACCTCAACATGAAGAAAATTAAGAAACTTTCTGAAGAATAGAATAGAATAGTAGAATATATATTTGCTGGCAACCAGTTCAGGGTGTCCCGTGCCCACTGCCCGATGATTGCTGGGATGGGCTCCAGCACCCCCGCGACCCTACTGAGGATACGCGGTGTAGCTAATGAGATGATGATGATGAGAATAGAATATACCTTTATTGTAATTTTTAAAAAATGGGTTAACATATTTTGACAACGAAGTTGGGCATGCCACTCCAGTTTTACACCATCACAGTGAGGTAAGAGCAAAGAAGATAAAGGAACAGAGAAGATAAGGTTATAAAACAAGGGGGATAAGGCTATAGTTATAATTTACATGGTATTTACACAAGAAATGTCGGCATGGAAGGGAACGTAAATGAGAAAATCCCCCTTCCAGAATCATCAGGCTATATAAAACATTGCGAAACAGAACCGTCATGGTTTCCATGGCCAAAATTGGACTAGCGCAAATTTTGATAGGGTTAATGTTCCTTCTGAAGTGAAAATTATTCATCACTGTTGGATCTTTCTATTGTTTTCATTTTGTAATTTGTCATCAACAGGGTTGGGTAGGGTTACTTTAACTTGATTACTTTCAATTACTTTTGGATTACTCCAATACTTAATATGCTAATAAAAGACAAAAGAAACTAAATATGAATAAAATGACTAAATTTTGTGCAGGATGGGGAGTAACGGAATACATGGAACGGCAAAAATGATGTTGGCAAGCTGTTTGGATTTATTTTCATTTTGATTCTGTCGCATTTGATGTTCGTTTTGCCGGAGATCAAAGAGATCAAAGCCAGGAGGGAAAGCTTACCACGTGTTGTGAGTCATCATTCCATTCATATTTAGTTTCTTTTGTCTTTTATTAGCATATTTGGTATTGGAGTCATCCAAAAGTAATTGAAAGTAATCCAGTTAAAGTAACCCTACCCAACCCTGGTCATCAAGCATTTAATTTGACAGCTATTTCATTTTTGCGCCGTTTTGAGTCAGGCAGGTTATTGGACAACTAAGGGTCCTAAAAGTTTTGGCCCCGCTCAGTGCCTAGCTATGGCGTAACATCAACATTACCATTTGTATTATTTTGTTCACTGCTTTTTGAACAAAACATATAAACACAAAAAGTTTGTATCAAGTACAACATTTCATATTACTTGATTTCTGTTTTTCAGGCAAAATGCAAATTTAAGACTTTTTCTGCTGGAATTTAAAATAAAATCGATTTTAGATCTGTGAAAACAAGTTTAAATATTGAGTGTTTATTTATCTATATTTTGGGTCATGTTAGACAAGGTCCTTTTTGCGCCGTTTTGAGTCAGGCAGAGTATTGAACAGCTTAGGGTCCGAAATGAGTTGAGTTGGTTTTCCTTTAGTCATGTAGCACTCTAACTCAAAGTGCTGTGGGGTGACATAAAAAAAATCTGTTCCCTTACCTTCACAAATCCCACTTATTAAAGGGAGGATGTGTATTTTTTTTAACCACCAGATGTCGCTGTATCGTTTATTTCTAACGATAACGAGTGCTAAATAAGAATAAAGAAAAACAAAAAAGTGATCAAAAAAGCCAAATTTTTGTTTTAGGTTTTCCGTCCACCTTTTTTGGAGGTTTTGGGTAGCCCTGGCAACAAGATGGCGACCAATTACGTCAGCTCCCTCTAGTATATGGGTGGGCAAACTATGGCCCGCAGGCCACATGTGGCCCATCAGTCTTATTCATCTGGCCTGGCAATAAAATATATATATATATATATATATATATATATATATATATATATATATATATATATATATATATATATATATATATATTAGTAAATAAAGTACGACGAAAGAAATACTGCAAAAATACTAAAATCTTACAAAAAACTTACTACAAAAGTAAATATCAAATTCAGTGCTTAAAAACAGACACGTAATATGTTATATTACATTCATTCAAATACTATAAAAATACTACAAATATATAACTACAGTACAAAAATAATACGACGGAAATTTTGGAAAAATACTACAAAAATATCCAAAAATATAACTCTGGGAATATTGTAAAAATACAACCATGGAAATATTACGAAAATACTAGAGACATACTACAAAATATTATTATGGTCGTATTATAAAAATACAACAAAAATCCTATTTCGGAAATACCAAAAAATTACTACGGAAATACGACAAAAATACTAAAGAAATACACTTTGGAAATACTACAGAAATACTACAAAAGCACCAGTACAGTAATACTAGAATATAAAGATACTACTACAGAAATATTACAACAGAAATATTGAAGATACAACTATAATAATAAAAGACAAAAACTACAAACATATTACTGTGCTAATACTACAAAAACAAAGATACAATAACAGTACACAAATATACGACAGTAATATTACAAAATCCGATTGCAAAAATACTACAAAATACTGAAAAAATACAACTACAATAATACCACGAAAGCAAATAATGAATTTAATGCTTAAGACGAACCATATATATTATAAGTGTTTGAAAAAACAATTTTATGAAACTAATATATTGGAAAACAAATATAAATTTCTCTACCTGTGAGGATTTTTTGAATGCATGTTTATATGATAGTCCATGTATTTTTGCTTGTTATTTGAATCAATATTGTGAATTATTTATTTCACCACTAGGAAACGCTAAATAATAACTACTGTCCCTTTAATTTCTAATCAAAGAATTCATGTTAGGATTCTCTTTAATCAAAGAAAATGAAACATTCACCCACATTTGCTTCAAGAAGACGCGAGCCTCCAATCCGTATATTGCTACTCTGCTGCCCTCCTCTGCCAAGTTACTGTATTGCAACATACCATTTATTTTCATAGTTTTTTTTAAAATAAATTCATGATATAAATTCAAATTTTTAATTGTTTTTATTGTTGTTGTTGGAATCGTGAATTAAATGTTAAAACCGTTATGGTCCTAAATTTTACGTTCAAAAGACTTCCGGTGATTATTTAAAAAAAGGATTCAGTCTGTGGGTACCCCTAGCACATGACGTCACTCCCCTTCCCGGATGTCCAAGAGTTGACATTTTCTCTCAAGACCAGTAGGTGACGCTCTAACATAAATGTGCAAGATGAATGGAAGAGGAGTGAGCTCTAATGGTGGATTTTTACTGGGGAACTATTCATTTAAAGGGAATTGATATAACGGTTCTGATATAGATGAAAACAGAAATACCGATGTACAGTATCAGTAATTTAAAATCAAAATTGCATTTTCTTTTCCAACAGATTATTAGGCTTTACGCTAAACTCTTGTGTAAAGTAGACTACTTAAAACATCAAATTCCTCCTAAACAAAGCACTTTCCAACTATGTTGATGATGATGTAATTATTTATAGACATGAAAATTTCCTTTTCTGTGTACATCAACATGAACGTCTCCAAAAGTTCCGGAGATACTGAGCTTCTATTCTTTTCACAAATTTAAAGCAGAGAAGCTCTGCTCACATGCAACCTGAGTACAGGAAAGGCTCGACGGGAATTTATATGCCAGCCTTATGGCATGGTGGGCATCTGTGAGGAGGTTATATTGTGAAGGGACTTGCTTTTTTCGTCTTTTTCATTCATATTTTATTTTTTCTTTTCTTTTTCCCCAAGCTAATTTCGTCTTTTCCTTTTTTTCCTGCTTTTTCCTCCCTTTCTTTCAGTTTGCTCGTATTATTTTCATTCTTCTAGCTTTTAACCTATTGTTTCTTTCTTTATCATTGTTTCTTCTTTGTTCTCTCATTTTGCCTTTATTTTATTTATTTCACCTGTTGTTTCTTTTTTTATTTTATTTTTGTTATTTTTTTAGCATTATCTGTCCCCAGTGTTATTTTTTTGCATAATGTTACATAATATTTTAATATAGTGATAAAATCAACAAAAACATTAAGAAGAGGCTTTTGGGAGCCGAAGGAGCCGGCTCATTTTAGTGAGCTAGGCCGAAAGAGTTGCTTCTCAAAGAAGAGATGGAATTCCCATCACTAGGACCTTATTTGAGTGAGAGGAGCTACCTGGTAAAGGCAGTTAACTGCTAAATTCTGAAAACAGATTGGACAACACACAATGACACAGACAAAGATGCAAGATGTGTGAAGTGAATGATACCAGTCCTTACTTCAGTGTGTTTCTGTTTCTGTTCCTGGCTTTTTTGGCTACCTACCTACTTACTTACCTACCGATTTGCCTACTTCCCTGATTACCTACTTACCTACCTACTTATGTACTTACCTACATAACTGTATATCCACATACCTACTAAACTACTTACCTATTAAACTACCTGCATAACTAGAAACCCACATACCCCTATTACTTACTAAACTATTTCCTTACCTACCTACCTACCTACCTACCTACCTACCTACCTACCTACCTACCTACCTACCCTATTACCAACTAAACTACTTCCTTACCTACCTATCTGCCTACCTACCTAACAACCCACTTATTTATTTACCCACTTACCTAATTACCCCCAGTACTTACCTACCTACTTACTTATGTGCTTACGTACATAACTGTATACCCACATACCTACTTACTCATTAACGTACATACATAACTAGATACTCACATTCCTTATTACCTACCTACCTACCCACCTACCTGACTACCTACTTACCTACTTACTTAGGTACCTACTTAGGTACCTACTTACTTAAGATACCTACTTAAGTACCTACTTACTTACTTGCTTACTTACTTATTTACTTACTTACCTACTTAGGTACCTACTTACCTACTTAGGTACCTACTTACCTACTTAGGTACCTACTTACCTACTTACCTAAGTACCTACTTACCTACCTACTTAGGTACCTACTTACCTACTTACTTAGGTACCTACTTACCTACGTACCTACTTACCTACTTACTTAGGCACCTACTTACTTAGGTACCTACTTACTTAGGTACTTACTTACTGTAGGTACTTACTTGGGTACGTACTTACTTACTTAATTACCTACCTACCTACCTACCTACCTACCTACCTACCTACCTACCTACTTACCTACCTACCTACCTACCTACCTACTAGGTACTTACTTACTTACCTACTTACTTACCTACTTACCTAAGTAAGTAGGTACCTACTTACCTACTTAGGTACCTACTTACCTACTTACCTACTTACCTAAGTACCTACTTACCTACTTACTTAGGTACCTACTTACCTACCTACTTAGGTACCTACTTACCTACTTACTTACTCAGGGACCTACTTACTTAGGTACCTACTTACTTAGGTACTTACTTACTGAAGGTACTTACTTGGGTACCTACTTACTTACTTAATTACCTACCTACCTACCTACCTACCTACCTACCTACCTACCTACCTACCTACCTACCTACCTACCTACCTACTAGGTACGTACTTACTTACTTACTTAACTTACTTAACTTACTGACTTACTTGGGTACATGCAAACTTACCTAAAAACTCAAAATGTTCCTTTATGTTGTGCCACGAAAGAATAAATCATTCAAAAACATTACAACATCCACCTGCATTGTTTGCTTCAAGTTTATATTCTTTTTCCAAGGTTGATTTGCACTTTGCAATCCAAACACAGCTGCTAGTTAACAAGAGACCAAACACAATGCTTGTCTTTTACACGTATTATGCACCGGTAATTCGATCCATCTTCCTCATATCTTGTGATTCCGTCCATCCACCCACCAACACTCCCATGCAAATCCCGCTCCGTGTTATTTTTCCATATCAACCCTTGCTTTCGATTGTATCCTTTATCAAGAATAGGAGAACGCTGCTGCTTTTTTTGCAGAATGTTCCATCCACCTTTGTAAAATTCCCAGGTGCAGGATGCGTGGAAACCTGCAAGGTGACGCACCTGGGGTGATGTGGGCGGGGCCGTGTTGCATCATTCCCAAATGTGCGGGGAAGAAAGCCGGAGTAAAATGACATCCATGACATTGCTGAGCAGGTAACTTTCATTTTATGTCTTCTTCTGCTGTGTTTGTTATCGTGAAATGGAAAGAAAAGTGTGGGAATACTATTTCTTTTTGCTTTATTATTCACTGCACAACTGCTATTTAAGGTCAACAAAAACATAGTGCCGGAAAACATCCATAAATTATTCATTCGGAAGGAGGGAAATTATAACTTAAGGGGCTGTCGTAAATTCATAATCCCAAAGGTGAGAACAACCAGGAAAAGTATGTGTGTGTCTGTGTGTGGAGTCAAACTTTGGAACAATTTACAAGACGAGATCAAACAATGTCCAACTATTCACTTGTTCAAATTTAAATACAAAAAAACGTTCCTGGCGGAATACAGAGATGAAGAAAATGGGGTATGAGTGATACGAGAGATTGGGAATAGTGCGGCTAGAACTTTTAACTTTGTTGTTATTGTTGCTATTACTATATCATAACTGTTATTATAAATATGATTACTATTGTTGTTATTATCATTGGTGTATTTAATAGGGAAGATGAAGGGGTAGGGAATATAAGCATCTACTTCTTACTACCCCTTTTGGAAGATATTATGTGACATTATTTTTGTCACGAGGGGACCAGACCAGAACGGAGGCAGGAGGCAGGAAGGGAGAACTCAATTGCGTTGACGATCAAAACTTTTATTTGGCAAAATAAAAGTCGTCCAAAACTCAGGGACAAAACAGATCAAAAACAGGCTTTAACTAAAAACGTGCAAACACAGGTTTCTTCCGACTCAAACAAAACAGGACATGGCAAAATAGAACGGGAAATCCAGACAGAAAATGCAAGACAGAAAATGCAATGAGCCAGCACCCGCAAAACCCAAAACCCCCCTTAAGAAGCAAACGCGCAAATTAGGCGATCTGCTTCAGCTGTTGCCCAGGGGGCGGGGCCAGCCGGTTGCCACGGCGACCATGCCGGACACGACAATTTTGTTGTTGAGTTATTGTTTTTGTTCTGTTTTTATTTTAATGTTCAAAATAAAGTTGTCATTCATTCATTCATTGCAAAGTTGACTAACGATGTCCTGATTTCTGTCTACAGCAGTCCAATCCGTGCAAAATATTTAGTATTAATCTCTATTTCAACATAAAAGAGGCCTAGATTCTCAAGCTATGCTATTTCTTATGGAATTTTCTTCTTTTAAATATATTTTTCAATTTTTACAAAATATTTACAAAAAACAATGTAAAAAAACATAAAACACAAATGTTGAATCGCAAAAATTGTAATTGCAGTCTAGTTGAGTTTTTTTACCGTTAAACAGATCATAAGACCAAAAAAGCAAAGACAAAGAGTTATTCAATTCCAGTTTAAAGCAAGACATTTTGAACATAAATCATAGATGACCACATGTAGACTGTCAATTTATCCCATATCAGAACCCAAACAGACGGTAAACCCAAACGCGTAACGTTTACACACCAAAGTTTGTTCTGTGGAAACGGGGAAGTCATGCGTGGGAACTCAAATGCCAGCGATTCGGCGATCGCTGGGGAGAAGAAGTGAGACAGTGAAGTCAGGCGCGGGAAAACAGGGCTAGACGGTATCGAAACCGGACAGGGCAGACGGGATGGATATCAGATACAGGATACACGAGCAGATACCGGACAGGACGTGTCAGACGGGATTGATACCTGGTACAGGATGCAGGAGCAAGATACCAAACAGGACAGGACAGACGGTATCTATACCGGATACTGAAGACACGAGCAGGATACCGGACAGACGGGATCCATAACGGATACAGGATGCACAAGCAAAACACCGGACAGTCCTGGACAGACGGGATCGTTACCGGATACACGAGCAGGATACCGAAAAGTCCAGGACGGACGGGATCTGCACCGGATACTGGATACACAAGCAGGATACCGGACAGGACGGGACAGACAGGATCAATACTGGATACTGGATACACAAGCAAGATGCCAGACAGGATGGCACAGATGGGTTCGATACAGAATACTGGATACACGAGTAAGATACCGGACAGGACGGGACCGACGGGATCAATACCGGATCGTGAAGACACAAGCAGGATACCGGAGAGACAGGATCGATACCGGATACAGGATGCATACATCAAGCAATGTCTGTTTTGTTCTATAAATACGTTTCCTTGATAATTTTTAACAAACATTTTTGTCTAAAACCATAGCTTTCACTAGATTTTCCGATCGCCAACTGTAAAATCGAACAAGTGTAAAATATTCAATAAATCTAAGTAAAATGCCTTAAAAAAACCCTCAATTTTCTTTTCGCTTTTTGAGCTGTGTAGTAATTTTCAAAACATTTACCCGAGAGTAGTTTGTGTTGCCATGGTAACGTCGCGCAATGAGTTACAGGATAACGTAGTGAGACATTTCGTTTTTTCCTTCTGTTAGTACGTCCCGTGCCCTCGGGTAAGGAATTATCTTCGTCGTCATCATGGATAAGGACGGCACGCTAGCAGGTATGTCATCTTTAAGGTCGTTCAAGGTCAAATTGTTATCGTGCCCCCATCTTTCGAAATCTATGATTAAATTTCTTACAACGCTCCTCTCATACTGTAGTGTAACCATAATTACTGAGTTGGTGTTCTGATTAACACTGAAATTAATTTTTTCATCGTAGCTGGCGGCTGGCTAGCTAACAAGATGGCCGATTTGATGATATTGCAGTGATATTTAGTGTATTTTATTACTTTCAATTACTTTTGGATGACTCCAATACCAAATATGCTGATAAAAGACAAAAGAAACTTAATATGAATAAAATTGTGACTCACAACACGTGATAAGCCTTCTCTCCTGGCTTTGATCTCCGGCAAAACGAACATAAAATGCCACAGAAACAAAATGAAAATAAATCCAAACAGCTTGCCAACATCAATTTTGATTTGTGCACATATATTTCGCTTTTTTTGAGCAATCACATGAGAAAAATAGCGTCTTGAAGGGAGGGTAGCCGGCTCCTACTTCCCAGAGCCGGCTCATAGAGACGTTTCGTTCACGAACGAAACGAGTCTGGGTGCTCAAATTTTTCGTGAATCAGCCCTCATCCGCATTTTCTTTCGGCACTTAGTAAATACTATGTTCGTAATCGCTATTTAACTTCATGGTTGTCACTGTTTTGAACAGGGACATGGTCCAAAAAGACTCGAAGGAGACCGTAAAAACGCCTTATTCAAAATAATGCGCCACTTTTGACTGTCAGTAACGATAACGTCGTTTTGACAGCACAAAAAGTAAACAGTTAGATTACCCAATTCCTGAAAAAAACAACGCCATTACATAGCAGCATTTTTTTACAACGGCATTATTCCCAACACTGTTTATTTGTGTGTCACTCCTCTATTCCTTCTGGACTGATCAATCATTATCGATACCAATGAACTGAAAAATCGATAATTTAAAATATAATAATGAAATATGTTGAGAGTAACGCTTCCTTTGTGATAATTGCTCGACAGTCCAGGGTTGGGTAGGGTTACTTTAACTGGATTACTTTCAATTACTTTTGGATTACTCCAATACCAAATGTGCTAATAATAGACAAAATAAACTATGAATGAAATGACTAAATTTTGTGCAGGCTTGGGGAGTAATGGAATACATGGAACGGCAAAAATGATGTTGGCAAGCTGTTTGGGGTTTTTTTCATTTTGTTTCTGTGGCATTTTATGTTCGTTTTGCCGGAGATCAAAGAGATCAAAGCCGGGAGAGAAAGCTTACCACGTGTTGTGAGTCATCATTTTATTCATATTTAGTTTATTTTGTCTTTTATTAGCATATTTGGTATTGGAGTCATCCAAAAGTAATTGAAAGTAATCCAGTTAAAGTAACCCTACCCAACCCTGCTCGACACAATATGTGCCTATGTCGAATTCATTCGGGTGGGAATCTGTGAGCGCTACCTGCTGGCCGAATAGGTAACCACCGAATTTAAAACAATTTCTCTACCGTATTGAATATTTTTCCAATTAACATAGTAATATAAAGGCTAAAAAGCAGTGATTATTTATGCTTCTATGCAATTAAATACTCATATTGACTAAATAAACAACAGAGAGTTCGAAAAAAAAGCAAGCTAGAAAAAGTGGAAAATGATGAAGACACGCCGAACTAGTACTTACTAATCCTAAATCCTCTCCAAAGTCATTTCCCAGTAATCATTTATCGACAAGTTGGAGACTTTTGACCCGTTCTTTGCGCTTCCCGGGCTGCAAATATTTGAACAACTCTAATTGAGATAATCGCGGAGAGCTTTGCAAATGCTGCTCAATTCAGAGCTTTTATAGTGGCGGGACGATGACGTGTTTCCTGTTTCCTCGTAGGTCTAACCTGGGAGGTGAAGGCCAACCGACGTTGCTACCATAAACAGCAGCAGAAGAAGTCCTTCCTGGGCTTCCGATGGGGGCGGAGCTCGGTGAGTGGCGGCCCTTCTCCTCCAATGAACGCGGCCTCAATGGTACTTTCCTTGTTGCCAGGACAACCAGGTACGCAGTTATAAGTATACGGTCCTCACTTTCGTGCCGATGACGCTCTACGAACAGTTCAAGCGAGCCGCCAATCTCTACTTCCTCTTTATGATGGCGTTGCAGGTTTGTTGTGAGCTCCATTCAGGTTTGGGGTACGAACAATAAAAGAAAGAACTGAAATGTTCCTCTAGCGCCCACTGCTGGTTTCATCATATGTTCAAGTTGCACGAGTATCGTATTTTCCGGCCTATAAGGCGCAACTAAAAACCCCAGATTAATTAGAATTTTCTCACTTATTTTTGTAACAGAAGGCAAGCAAACCTGACTGGGTACATAGCATTTTAGTGTTGTACTACAATCAGAGTAATTTATTTAAAATGAATTTGTCCTGCATGTATATCATAAATCATATCATAGACATCATAGGCAGCCTTTCCAGCAGTGTTATTTCGCTCTTTTTAAGTGTCTGCTTTTATCTTCGGTGTTTTTCGTCCCGTTTGACAACTACACTTTGGATTACTTTCTATCCTATCGTTATGGGTTTTAACGCACAAAAATGCGTGTATTCGAGGAATCAACTCCTTGCCCTGAAGAATTTTCGTGCTGGTGTTATAAAAGGGCCCTATCGTGGATTCAGAGCCGGAGCTAAGGTTAAGGCTAAGCGGTTAGCGGCGTTATAAGCCTTCCGTACCGTCCGTAATCTTGATAAATGTGAACTCTCTACCAAATAAGACAGACGAACTGGCATACAGGGAGTGCAGTTTGCTGTGTTTTACGGAAACGCTAACGTGGAGCTACCCGGCTTCAGCGCTGTTAGGACAGACACAAAAGCATGCGGGAAGCGGAGGGGAGGCGGACTCGCTATCTACGTGAACACGAGGCGGTGTTTCCATCTGCCGCAGGGACGTCGAACTTTTGGCCTAGCGTGTGATGTCATCCACTCTGCTGTTACTAAACTACAACACAGCACCCCGAGGCCATCCTGTTAATATGTTAATAAACAACAAAAGGGTTCTGCTGGAAGTATGAATTTCCCTACAGGGATGAATAAAGTATCTATCTATCTATCTATCTATCTATCTATCTATCTATCTATCTATCTATCTATCTATCTATCTATCTATCTATCTATCTATCTATCTATCTATCTATCTATCTATCTATCTATCTATCTATCTATCTATCTATCTATCTATCTATCTATCTATCTATCTATCTATCTATCTATCTATCTATCTATCTATCTATCTATCTATCTATCTATCTATCTATCTATCTATCTATCTATCTATCTATCTATCTGTCTATCTATCTATCTACATCACTGTGTCCTATAGAACAGGACAGTTAAGTATGCAAGAAAACCTATAAGTATAGTTAGAGTATAAGCGCATTTATATTACTGGGACTCAAATGGCACCGAATAATAAGAATGACCCATGTGGTAGTTCTATCTTGTAAATTTTGCGTACCTCTATTATCCATATACACTTCATTTTCTTCTTTTTCTGACCAGTGCGTCCCCATTATTTCGTCCCTGAAATGGTACATCTCCATGATCCCCCTCATCCTCATCCTGTCCGTGAGAGGCGTGAAGGACCTCATTAGCGACTTGGTGAGTTCCTGGTTCTCCCGATTTCTCTCGAGAAGGTCCACCGACTCTCCTTCGTCGTCCTCTTTGACTTTTCGTCCTCTCCTCATTGACTAAAACCAGCCGTCCCGCTGGTATTAATTCCCCGGTCGTATCATTAAGGCTTTTTCCTTAAAGGATGTTTTTGCATGCACGATTCAGGTTAAGTGCACGTCTGAGTTACGGTCGTAAATGGCTGAAACACTCGCTTGACCCTTTCCGTATTGACTTATCATTTAGCCCAGAGTGTAAATCTGCCGGCCGGTGTCACCGTTAGTGGGGCGCGTAATAGCGTAGCGTCCCGATCTTTTCACGGCCGTCACTGTGGACGGAGGCAATGAAGTACAAATTCTTAATTGCTGTGGTATACACTCGACCAGGTTTTTGTGTTTAATGACTGCATGAAGAAATACGTAGAAAATAAAATGATGATGGCGGTGGAAGTTAACATGGCATTGGTTTAAGCTGGCGGACAGCTACAGTGGAACCTCGGTTGTCGACCATCATCCGTTCCAGAACCCTGTTCGAAAAGCGATTTGTTCGAAAACAGAATTCATTTTTCCCATTGCAAATAATGTAAATCGTTTTAATCCGTTCCAACACCCTGAATGTTTACCTTTGTTTACCTTTAAGACACAAATAAAGCTAACCCAGGCTAATCGTACGTTCGCGTTAGCGTAATCTTTCGTACGGAAGATTACGCAACATGAACGTGTAAAAACTAAAAAAAGAATTATGAATAGGATTTTTTTACCTTTGTGGTGGTCAGCAGAAGGCGGAGATGGACGGTGAGAGGGATGGAGGAGGAAGGAAAATTATTGTTTGGAAGGAGAGTCCCCTTCCATAAAAACTTCGGGGAGCTCTTCTGTCTGAGGGGTGCTCAAATCTCTTTGCTACGGATGACTGGCTACAGGATGTTCTTTTTTCTTAAAATATCTATCCAATGACACTTGCTTCCTCCGTCTTTTTAGCACTTTTCGGAAGTGGTTCATGATAGTTTCATTAAAGTCATGATGACTCTGGTGGCTGCAGCTTCATCGGTGTGGGGAAATTCTGTAACTCGGCCCATTTGCTACACATTTGTTTAATCTGGGACGTCCCCTAGTGTATTGGAGGTGCAATTGCACCTGAGAAAATTAAATGGAGTAAAAAAATGTGATGTGAAACATCCACCCCGGCGTTCGAACTCCGATTTTTTGACCGAACAGCGGAGCAAGAATTTCTCGAAATTTTTGGTCGAGAACCGATGTGTTCGAACTGAGAGGCGTTCGAAAACCGAGGTTCCACTGTATATGGTTGTTCTGAGGGACTGGCAGCCGGTGGATTCTAGTGTCATTGACATCAACATTGGGAAACATTGTATGCAATGAGATTGGACATGACACTCCAAAGTAAACATGTCATAAAGACTAGTGATTCCAAGAGCCAAGAAGAAAACCGCAGGTTCAAGAGCGTTCTCCATTCGGGCCCCAGTGCTGTGGAATGCTCTGCCCCCTGAGATTCGATCTGCAACCTCAGTGGAACTGTTTAAATCTAGGCTTAAAACACACTTCTATTCTATAACTGTTAGCCCTCAATCACAAAGAGTCTCAAAGGGCTGCACAGACCAAAGACTATTGCAAACTACAGACTATTATGATCTAAAACCTACATGAGGGCAAATAATAGCAGCAACAAAAAAGAACAAAATAAGTCACAAAGTATATATTTATTTCGCAATAGTTTATATTTTCACAGTTTCGTGCAATAGTATACATTTTCACAGTTTCATTTAACATCAGCAAAAAAAGAGAAGAACACAGAAAATGGAGGAAACATCTCTTTGGTGTATCCGATGATGAATCGGACTTTTATTTATAACTTTCAGGACAATATTTCTGTCTTCTCCATCCTCTAACATTCGTTTCTGGCCCGGTAGGAAAAAATAGTGTGATCATGAGATACAAATGAATGCCTTTTCCTATGTTATCTGCCTCACTGATGGTTTATGAAATGAAATGAAATGATCTGCATTTAAATAGCGCTTTTCAAGTCAATGACTTCCCAAAGCGCTTTACAATGTGCTCCACATTTCCCAATAGCGGCCTTGCAGCCATGTAAGGCGCTAACCTGCTTATTGGGGGTATTAGGGGTTCAGTGTCTTACCCAAGGACACTTCGACATGTAACACGGACGAGCCGGGATTCGAACTGGGATCCTTGATCCCAAGACGAGCGCTCTACCTCCTGAGCTACTGCCGCCCAAGCTACTGTAAAGCATCCATGGATAACTAAGGGTTTAGTGCTGACACAGTGTCATGGGGAGTCATTCACGTTAGGCAGCAGTCTAGAATGATAGGAAGCCAGAGGCTGACGAGATGGATACCAATTGTTTGAGCAGATATCGGACAAATGGGGTAGATACCGGACAGGACAGACAGGATTGATATCAAAACAGGATATTGAAATTAAACAGGACAAACTAGACGGGAACGAAACTGGAAACCCATATCAAACAACGGGACAGACAGGATTGATATCAAAACAGGATATCAAAATTAAACAGGACAAACTAGATAGGAACGAAACTGGAAACCAATATTAAACAGGACAAAATAAACGGGAACAATACCGGACAGGAAATACCAACAGGAGACAGGACCGAGTCGAAACCCACGTCTTGCGGGTCAGAGGTTCGTTGACAGACTGACAAAAGGGGATTGAGGGCACTGAGCTTAAATAGAAGAAAAGCCAATCCGTCAATGAGCTGCAGCTGGCACCACACGGGCGGAGCCAATTGGGCGCCGTGGCAACCCCGACATGCAGCAGGCGGCAGTAGCTCAGGAGGTAGAGCGCTCGTCTTGGGATCAAGGGATCCCAGTTCGAATTCCGGCTCGTCCGTGTTACATGTCGAAGTGTCCTTGGGTAAGACACTGAACCCCTAATACCCCCAATAAGCAGGTTAGCGCCTTACATGGCTGCAAGGCCGCTATTGGGAAATGTGGAGCACATTGTAAAGCGCTATGGGAAGTCATTGACTTGAAAAGCGCTATATAAATGCAGATCATTCCATTTCATTTTACCTTACACGTTAAATCTTATCCACTGTATTTTTCGGTATACACGGCGCACCGTACTATAAGGCACTCCTTCAAATTTCCTGTGGATTTAGGGTTTTGAGGTGCGCTTTATAGTCCAGAAAACGTGATTTTTGCACTAGTTTTGATACTTTTCCACGCTGGTTCTTTTCTGTGCTGTTTCCAGGGGAGGCGCCGCAACGACTCGGAGGTGAACTCGCGACCGTGTGAGGTACTCATTTCCCAAAGGTAAGGCAATGTGAGCCAGCCAGGGGGAAGACGCTCCCAAACAGGTCCTCTAATGAAGCTCTAATCAAGTGTAAATGAGTGAAAGCCCGGACGCTCCCTAAGGTGGCTCGGCCGAGCCGAAGCTGCAAAAAAATAAACAAGATCAAGTGATCTCTCAGCGTGAAGCTTTATTGTTACTTAATCATTTTAATGCAATTTAATTCTGGGAGGTGTTGGGTGCTTTAGGAGGATGCGGCGAAGAATCGATAAACCGTAAACACTCATAGCGGCGAGGAACGATAACTCAGGTGTTATGTCGCTTCGTAAATCTCGCGACGGGTGAATGCTGAGAGACGGGCATTAAACGTCAAATTGAAGGAACGGCCGGAAATCGTATTTATTATTGTTTAAAGCTGGCGTCGGACTTGTTCTTGTCCAATATTTGTGTCATGGTTACTTGACTCACCTGCTCCTTTGGCGCCATTGGCCTCAGACTTTCATTGGCTCCCTGTCACTATTCAAACCCACGTCTATCAGTCAGTCTGCGAACCTCGGTTACTCTAAGCAAGCTCTTTTCGACCCTGACTCCCATCTGTTTTTGCTCCCGTCTGTTCTCCGGCTTCAACCGTTTTTTTTAATTCTGACCCTCCTGTCCCGGCTACTGAGCCGTTTTTTTTCCATTCCTGACACCGCCATCGCTCGCCACGGAATCCCCACTTCCGCGTTGAGAGTGACCTGCTTCCTGCGTCCAGTGATCACCGGCAACCCTTTCTTTTCTTCTCATAAAACTGAGAGAAACGTAACGCAAGTGGGTCCTGTGTCCGTTCTGGTCCTGACAGTTTGAGATATGTCACAATTTCGTAGGAAAGAAAAAGATAAACGGATACAAGTACTTGACCTGGGCGGCATGGTGGATGGGTGGTTAGCGCGCAGCCCTATTGTGCAGAGGTTCAGGGTTCAAGTCCAGCTACCGTGCGGAGTTTGCGTGTTCTCCCCAGGGCACTCCGGTGTCCTCCCATATTACCAAATTATGCATGTCAGGTTAATTGGCCAGTCCAAATTGTCCCTAGGTGTGAAGGAGCGAGCGAATTGTCTGTCCCTGTGTGGCCTGCGACTGGCTGGCAACCAGGTGTCCCCTGCCTACTGCTCCAGCACTCCCGTGACCCTACTGAGTATAAGCTCTGACCTAAAATATAGAGCCTCAGAAATCCTCCATTTTTTAACGCTCACATCCAAGTTACAGTAGACCCCCAAGATACAACAATAAACCGCTCAGCTCTCTATTTATAATAAGAGTCCCGATCGTCCTCTGGTTATAGCAACTTAGCACTCTCTTCATTTTTCTTGATAACCGCCTGCCTCGTTTCCATGTTTATCATGTATTTGCTTCTCCCTTTATCATCACTGCAAGTCTAGCGACCTATAGTCAAGTCAAGTCAAGTCAAGTCATTTTTATTTGTATAGCTCTTAATCACAAAGAGTCTTAAAGGGCTTCACGGGTTATTACACAGACTATGTTTTCAGACTGTTATTACACCATCCCCTGATCTGGAACCAACATGAGGGCAAGAAAAACTACAGAATAAATACAGTACAAAAATACAGTACTGTATCGCTGACGCACAGTCTTTTAATGGAAAGAGGCATTATGGGAGGTAGTTCACCCAATAGCATACCTGTGTTTTCAAGACACCATGATGCAAGCCAATAGCAGATCAGAATTTCATATGACGTCACCCAATAGTAGACAGACATTCACAATAAAACCCTAAAGTTGTAATTTTCCAAGTTTATGAACATGCAAAATAATTTGGTGTTGGTTTCGTAGTGTAGGGGAAATGTTATAAAGGGGGCATAAAACATCGTATCGCACGTTGTAAGGTGGGGGCGCCATTTCCTGGGGGTCTATTATATTTTTTGTGTGTCGTGTTTAAAGTTTATGTGAATCCTGAGCGACAACTCACAATAATAATAATTTTGTGTGGAAAAGGAAAAAAATGGATAACACGACCTAAAGTAGAATTAATTGAATTCTGAGAGATGAAAATCATAAATATCGATCGATCAATCCATCCATCCATCCATCCATCCATCATCATCTCATCTCATTAGCTGCACCGCTTATCCTCAGTAGGGTCGCGGGGGTGCTGGAGCCCATTCCAGCAATCATCGGGCAGTGGGCAGGGGACACCCTGAACTGGTTGCCAGCCAATCGCAGGGCACAAAGGGACAGACAACTCGCTCGCTCATTCACACCTAGGAACAATTTGGATCCACCTTAAATGATTTGGAATGTGGGAGGAAACCGGAGTGCCCGGAGGAAACCCACGCAAGCACGGGGAGAACATACAAATTTCGCACAGTGAGTCCGGTAGCTGGATTTGAACCCACACAGGAGGTTCCCAAGACCATGGAACTGTGCCGCACACGCGCTAACCACTGCGCCGCCGTGCTGCCACCATCCATCATCAATCATTATTAAAACAACTGATTCAATAATACATAAATAAATAGCATCCATGCTAAAAAACCTATATTTATAAAATGTGTAAGAAATGATAGGAAGAATAATCATAGGGTCTTCTCTGCCCTGATTTTGTGTTGTTAGCTTCAATATAATGATTAAGTAGTAAAACGCTATATAATAGCTTATAAGCATTCACACATTTTCTTTTTCCTGCAGCAGAAATTATTTATGTGATTTCTAGAACAAAAAATCCATGCAATAAACAATTATCAATGATTTGAAGGCACAAACCATGACCCCTTTGATTTGAAATAATCAGAATAAATACTGAAAGCCGAGTATTGCTAATAATGTTGTCAAGACCAGCACACAGGGTAGACCCAATCGCGTAACGTTTTCTCACAATTTTATTGAAAGAAAGAGGAAGGGCAGCGCCCGCGATCCGATGCTCACTGCACACGGGAAGCAAGTCGCTCTCGTATTCGGATTGTGATCCGAAAACGGAAGTGGATCTTCCGTAGCGAGCGATGGAGGTGTCAGGAACGGAAAAACCGGTCGGTAGCCGGGACCGGGAGAGTAAGGCGTGGTCGGGGTCGGAAACGAGTGTAAGCCGGGATCAAAACTGGTCGGAAGCCGGGACGGGAGAGCAGACGTGGTCAGGATCAAAACAAGTCGTAGCCGGAAACAGACGGGAGCAAAAACGGGACGGGTGTGAGTCAGGGTCGAAAAAAGGCTTTCCTAGTATACACTGACAATCGTCCATTACAAATCAGACAAAATGAGCAAAAATGTGATTAATTTGCGTTGTCTGTTCTAGCTTCAGGACAGAGAAGTGGAAGGATTTGTGCCTGGGAGATATCGTGCGCATCCACAAAGACCAAACCGTCCCGGTGAGCTGCTCACATTATCAGTTCCACTGTAATAACAGTGTCATTTGGTCCCACAGATGGTATTTTTTTCCCCATTACAACATTTAGCTCATTTAGATGACTCATTATTGTGTTTTTGGACACACTAACTGCCATTGACGGATATTGACGTCAAAATGTAAATATAAATTGCCAGGCTGGTGGTGAATTAATTAAACAATTTGAAGTAATTCATGTCTGACTTAAGAAACCTGTGTTTTTAAAATCGTATTTGTTAGTTTGACTCCAAACAGCAAAAGATACAATTCAGCTTTCGTCAAAAGGGTCATCTACCTGCCAGGTTTTATTGTTTTATGAACCTCCACTTGTCATAAAACTGCCCAAAAAAACAACGCGATTACGATTTATGAACATCAATGTTTGGTATTCCTAACATTCCTAATATTCCTTTACTGATTTATGACCCACCATATTTATGCGAATGAGTCATTGAATTATGATTTATGACTAAAACTTCAATTTTGGCAATCCTCCCCAAATTCTTTCATGAACTATGATTTTGTTTTTATGCGAAGGACTTCGGAATGATTATTTCTGATTAAACTTTCCAGAAATTTCTTAACGCATTACGATTAATTTATGACCAGGGTTGGGTAGGGTTACTTTAACTGGATTACTTTCAATTACTTTTGGATTACTCCAATACCAAATATGCTAATAAAAGACAAAATAAACTAAATATGAATAAAATTAGCTTCCTCTCCTGGCTTTGATCTCTTTGATCTTTGGGAAAACTAACATAAAATGCGACAGAAACAAAAGAAAATAAATCTAAACAGCTTGCCAACATCATTTTTGCCGTTCCATGTATTCCGTTACTCCCCGAGCCTGCACAAAATGTTTTAATTTTATTCATATTTAGTTTCTTTTGTCTTTTATTAGCATATTTAGTATTGGAGTAATCCAAAAGTCATTGAAAGTAATCCAGTTAAAGTAACCCTACCCAACCCTGTTTATGACCCTTTTGACAAAAGCTGAATTGTATACAGCGCTCTCAAAATTTTAAAAATTGGAAATGTTTTCCCCCAGGCGGATGTCGTACTCCTTTGCAGCTCCGAGCCACACAGTTTGTCCTATGTAGAGACCGCCGATATCGATGGGTAAGACTTTTACTTTCCGGATAGCTTGTTAGTGTCACGAGGTGGAAGGGGTGACCGGACCAGAACGGAGGCAGGAGGCAGGAAGGGAGAACTCAATTGCGTACGATCAAAGCTTTTATTTACCAAAATAAAAGTTGTCCAAAAACTCCGGGACAAAACAGAACAAAAACATTCTTACACTCAGAATGGTCAGGTACAGGTTTCCTCCGACTTAAACTAAACAGGACAAGGCATAACAGAACAGAAAAGGTATAATGAGCCAACACCCGCAATACCCACAGCCCAACCTTAAATAGCAGCCACGCAATTAGCTGATCTACTTCAGCTGGTGCCCAGGGGGCGGGGCAGACCGGTCGCCACGGTGACCATGACAGTTAGGTCATATGAAAATTAGCTAATGCTTTCTAAACCCTCAGTTAAAATCATTAAAATAACACATTATTGTTTTAGTATTATATTATTATTATGATCATTCTATATTAGTTTTCCACACCGTAACGTGAAAACATGGTAAAGTAGGGACTCTGTAACTTGGGGTTGTACTGTATTTTACAAAAGGATAATTTTTGAGAAGCAGTTGAGGTCAGAACCTCTATCACAAGGGTTTCCAAACGTTTTCAAGCGTCAGGCTAATTTTGGTTACTAATTAGCGCAGAAGGCACTTGTTTTCAGATGATTTTCTAAAATAGCAGCTTAACAGCTAAATACGTAGCTTGATAGTTAGCTAGAAAGGTAAACTAACAAACTAAAAGGGAGCTAGATAGCTAGCTATAAGAGTAAAAGGTCATCTAAAACGTTGGATTAAAGCTAACAGCAAAGCTAGATAGCTGGCTAGAAAGGAGGCCAAAATTTATCTCGTTAACTAGAATAGAATAGAATAGAATAGAATAGAATATACCTTTATTGTCATTGCTACAAATGGGCTAACATATTGTGACAACGAAATTGGGCATGACACTCCAGTTTTACACATTCATAGTGAGGTATGAGCAAGAAGATAAAGGAACAGAGAAGATAATGTTATAAGACAAGGGGGATAAGGCTATAGTTATAATTTACATGTTATTTACACAAGAAATGTCGGCATGTGGGATGTTACATACAGGGTTGTGATAACGTTGGTATCGTAACGTTTGTGCAATATAACTAGCAAAAAAGGTAAAATGTTAGCTAGGTAGCATGCAAAAAAAAATCACAAGGAGTCTCATTGGGCTGCACAGACCACAGATTATTGCAACATACAGACTAATATGACATCATCCCCTGATCTTACACCTACACGAGGGCAAGGAAAAACTCAAAAACATGCCAAGTCAAGTCACGTTTTTATTTAGAACCCTTTATCACAAGGAGTCTCAAAGGGTTGCACAGATCACAGACTATCGCATACAACAGACTATTACGGCACCATCCCCTGATCTATAACCTACATGAGGGCAAGGGAAAACTCAAAAGCATGTCAAGTCCAGTCAAGTCACGTTTTTATGTAGAGCCCTTTATCACAAGGAGTCTCAAAGGGTTGCACTGATCACAGACTATCGCATAGAACAGACTATTACGGCACCATCCCCTGATCTATAACCTACATGAGGGCAAGGGAAAACTCAAAAGTATGTCATATCAAGTCGTCTTTATTTATGACGCCCTTAATCACAAGGAGTCTCATTGGGCTGCACAGACCACATATTATTGCAACATACAGACTAATATGACACCATCCCCTGATCTATAACCTACATGAGGGCAAGGAAAAACTCTAATACTATAAAAAAAAATACACGGATATTGTCAACATCAAATATAGTTCATTCATAAACTATAGAATAGAAGTGTGTTTGAAGCCTAGATTTAAACCGTTCCACTGGGTTGCAGATTTAATCTCAGTGGGCAGAGCATTCCACAGCACCGGGGCCGGAATGGAGAACACTGTCCAACCTGCAGATTTCTTCTTGGCTCTTGGGATCACTAGTAGACCAGCATTTTCAGAGCGAAGGCTCCGGACCAAAACATAGGGGGCATAATTCTTCTTCTTTTTTTTTTTTTAAAGGAACTTTCAGTACATAAAAACGGTCTTATATCAAACATTCAATGAATAAAAACAGCCTTCAGTTGATTAAAAACGTTTTTTTTTTCAAAATAAAAAGCCTTTCGCAAAATGTTTGAATGATTGCCATGTTATATCACTCAAAGTGAAATGATTATAGCAAAAAAAAAATCGCCCCTGACTCAAAATCTAATCGAAACAAACGTCTTCTCCATCCACACAGCGAGACCAACTTGAAATGCCGACAGGCCCTGAACGCAACTCACGACCGGTTTACCTGCGAACCCTCGGAGAGCGCGCTCGCCAATTTTGACGGTGAGGTGTTGCGTTTCCCTGCGCTCGAAAATTTGGGATTCTCTATGAATATTCCTCGGCAGGAGTGGTGTTTTGCGAGGAACCCAACGACGGCATGCACACTTTTAGGGGACAGCTGCAATGGCGAGGGGGACGCTATCTTCTGGACAGTGAACACGTCCTCCTCAGGGGGACCGTCCTACGCAACACAGGCTTCGCCTACGCTTTGGTGGTATACACAGGTACAGGGCCGGTGTTATGCCGAGAAATGCATCCCTGCCGAGATTTGCATCCCCTAGCTACTATAACAGTTTTCATTTTACCTGTGAAAAGTGATGGGTCCCGAGGAACTCAGATGCTCAAAAATCTATAGGTCCCAACAGAGATCTATGGGTCCCCAAAATTTAGTGTTAACGGGGTTGAAATTGAAAATTGGCGACAAATATATAATATACAGTGGAACCTCGGTTCTCGACCATAATCCGTTCCAGAACTCTGTTCGAAAACCGATTTGTTCGATCACCGAAATCATTTTTCCCATTAAAAATAATGTAAATCGTTTCAATCCGTTCCAACACCCTGAATGTTTACCATGAACGTAAACTTAAAGCTAACCCAGGCTAAGCGTACGTCCGCGTTAGCGTAATCTTCCGTACGAAAGATTACGCTAACATGAACGTGTAAAAATGAAAAAATCAGGTCGTTTACAAATCATTTAGCACCCGGGTCTCCACAACAAGTGGTGAGCGGTTCATTGGAAAGGGGGCTCCGTTCCAACACCGTCAATGTTGGGCTCCGTTCCAACACCCTGAATGTTTAACGTAAACTTAAAGCTAACCCAGGCTAATCGTACGTTCGCGTTATCGTAATCTTATGAATAGGATTTCTTACCTTTGTGGTGGTCAGCAGAAGGCGCTCGCACACCTCCTTCATATTTGGCTATTATTTCTTTCTTAAATGCAATAGTTGTATGCACTACTTTTCATGATAAGGGGCTAAAACACCCGTATGCCGCTCAGCATCGCACCCTAGCGTACGCACTCACGCATTACCGGCGTTCGAACTCCGATTTTTTGACAGCGAAGCAAAAATTTCTCGAAATTTTGGGTCGGACTCCGATTTGTTCGAACTGAGAGGCGTTCGAAAACCGAGGTTCCACTGTAAATCTATATATTCATTCAGTTTTAATCATCACAGTTTATTGGTAATACAAATCAGTTATCACTTCAAGATTTTTCAGTTCACGACAATATTGTACATTATACAAAATATTATCGCTGAAATAATTATATTATTCTATATTTTCATTCAGTTTTAATCATCAGTTAATTGGTAATACAAAGCAGTTATCACTTCAGATTTTTCAGTTCACAATATTGTACACTATACAAAATAATATTGCTGAAATATTTATATATTCATGCAGTTTTAATCATCACAGTTAATTGGTAATACAAAGCAGTTATCACTTCAAATTTTTCAGTTCATATATTCTTCGTGGTTTGCTGTCCCGCCATGGTTGTAATGCCTTCTCAACGTCCAATCCATTACCATCCTCCTCATAGCGTAACCAGGAGTATAATTTTGTCCATTTTCACAGAAAAGTCCTTTTCTTGCTAGTATTCTTTTGTTTATTTTCTTTTGTCGAATCGTTCGCTTCAAAACACGTGTTTTCCTTGCCTTCGCGGACTTATGAAGAATAACCCCGTCGTTTTTTCGTGCCGGAATTATTGCCGTTGTTACCTCTTTCTGTATTATATTTCGACTTATTACCGACACTGAAGAAATGACCAATTCTTGGTTGATTTGCACCTAATACCAATTGTTTTTTCGGAGGCATACTTCTCTTTCACTCGACAACCGCCACAACAATGACGTCATCTCGAAGCAACGAGATCTCATTTGCCGAGATCGGCGCGAGACCAAAACAACAATGGCGGATGGGGAATCTGCCTGACAAAAAGTTTGGAGTGTGGTAAATCTTTGTTAAAAAAAAAAAAAGTAATCGGGTAACAATGACAATTTGGTGTCAAAAACGATGCGTCCTGAGGACGCATGTTGATTTGAGACTATGCGTCCCCAGCAAAAATTATGCGTCTAGGACGCAGGGACGCGGGCAAACCAGAACACTGCTATAACCACTTTTACCTCGTTTTATCTCACTTTCATATCACTTTTCGGGAATGTAATGGCGAAGATATAACCAAAACCACTTCGTCTTGCATTTGTTGGGAATGTAATACAACTTAAACCATTCCGTCTTTCTATTTGTTGTGAATGTAATCGAACGGTAATGCACACCGTACATAAATCACTTTTGAGAACTGTTATGCACTCTACCGTAAAGCTTATGATGCAGAAATAAGCTTTATGGTAGAGTGCATAACAGTTTCAATACGAGCGATTTGAGTCGAAAAAGGCAAAATAAACATGTTACCTGCTCAAAAGTGATATATATCTATTACATTCCCAACAAATGCATGCTTGCCATCACATTCCCGAAAAGCGATATAAAAGTGAGATAAAACGAGGTAAAAGTGGGGATAGTAACTAGGGGATGCAAATCTCGCCTCGATGGGGCCATGAGCAAAATCAAAATCGGGGCCCCTTATTACTTGATCATCTGCATGCCTAGAAGAACTCATTCCATGTTCTAATCCAGGGGTGGGCAACTATTTGGAGTCAGGGGCCGCAGAGGGTCCAAATTTTCGGGCCAAGGGATCGATCTTGGAAAAAGATCCATGTTTTTCAAACGTTTTCAAGTGTCAGACTAATTTTGGTTACTAATTAGCGCAAAAGGCACCCTGTTTTCGGATGATTTTCTAAAATAGCAGCTTACCTAGATAGCTTGCTAAATAGCTGTATGTGTAGCTTGATAGTTAGCCGGAAAGGTAAACAGGTAAAAAAACTAAAAGGGAGCTAGATAGCTAGCCATCTAAAGGCCATATAAAACATCGGATAGAAAGCTAAGAACAAAGCTAGATAGCTAGCTAGAAAGGAGGCCAAAATTTAGCTCGTTAACTAGCAAAAAGGAAAAATGTTAGCTAGGTAGCATGCATTTCTCGGCATAACACCGGCCCCAGCCTTCATGGGGCCATGAGCAAAATTAAAATTGGGGCCCCTTATTACTTGATCATCTGCATGCCTAGTAGAACTCATTCCATGTTCTAATCCAGGGGTGGGCAACTATTTGGAGTCAGGGGCCACAGTGGGTCCAAAATCGCGGGCCAAGGGACCGATCTTGGAAAAACATCCATGTTTTTCATCTGGGAATAAAAATACATGTGATATTGAATTTTTGGAGACAGATTCAGACAGAAATAAAATGAATTATTGGTTGGGAGTTGCGGTTGGACCCAGTGACCAGAGGTGGATAGAGTAACCACAGATTTTACTCACAAGTACTGTTACTTCAGAATAATATTACTCAAAACAAGAAGTAAAAATACTTATCCAAATAGTTACTTGAGTATAAGTAAAAAAGTTACTTAAGTACTGGATAACCATAGCGACATTGTAGTTATTAATTTTTTCAAAACGACCAATCAGATCATCACTTTATCAAAGTCCATCTAATCAACAAAAAATACATTTCATTTAGAAGTAGATCAAAATAATCACTGAACATTCAAGTGCTTTAATAAACAATGGCTGGCAACCAGTTCAGGGTGTCCCCTGCCCACTGCCCGATGATTGCTGGGATGGGCTCCAGCCCCCCGCGACCCTACTGAGGATAAGCGGTACGGCTAATGAGATGAGATGAGATAATAAAAACAGTATAAATCAAATAAATAGATTAAGCACATGTAGCTCCAAGTAGTAGTGTGTGTGAGGCTAAATTCATATGCACTGCACATACAGCAGATTTAAAAAAAAGCCTTCCTTTTAATATTCCTTTTTCAAATTTTTTAATTCAAAAATATTTTTTAAAACCGTAAGATTGAATCAAAGACGCTGGATGGTTGAAGATTATGATAATACATTTTACTTCAAGTACCCAGCTCTGTAAGACATATGTATACCAAAGGCTTTCCAAATTAAAGATTCAGCACACCACATTACTGAAAGAAGGGCTTGTCTGGGAATTGAACCCAGGACCTCTCGCACCCGAAGCGAGAATCATACCCCTAGACCAACAAGCCACATTAATACATAGAGCAGTTTTTTGATACGTCTGACTATGAAACAATGGAACACTGGAGGCTCTCCAAGAACAAGTTGAAGAACTGTTCTGATCCATTACGCATTGTCACCGGTTGTATACCACTAGAGTTACTAAAAGTAATGCTTGTCTGGGAATTGAACCGAGGACCGTAGACCAAAAAGCAACATTTATGTAGTACACAGTACTGTCATAATTCTAAGTATGAAACACATGGAACACCAATGGCTCTCTAAACTCAAGCTGAAGATCTTAAGTGATCCGTTATGCATTGGTACATAGGTTTTGGTCCTGTGGTGAGGGGCCCTCTCTCTCTGGAAGGTGTGAGAATCCTCCCACCGTGGTCTGTACGTGTCATAAGAGGCGACTAAAGTGGAGGGAGCGAGGGGACTGGGGATGCTCTCCTCTATCTCCACTCCCTTAAGAGACAGAAAGGCAAAGACAGGGGGGGCAGGAGACTGAATGGTCTCTCAAACCTTAGTTACATAAATGAGAGAGGATGTGGAAGTAAAGCGAGTGAGTGGAAGAAAGAAGAGATTGGAAGGATTGATGACTAAAAGGAAAGTTGATGTGTTTGAAAAGGCGTATGACAGAGTTGATAGAGAGGCGTTGTGGCAGGTGATGGTAATGTATGGAGTGGGTGGAAAGTTGTTGGAAGCATTGAAGAGTTTTTATGTGAACAGCAGCGCATGAGTAGGAGTAGGGAGTGAGACAAGTGAGTGGTTTCCTGTGTTGACTGGTGTGAGACAGGGGTGTGTGATGTCACCATGGCTGTTTAATGTGTACATGCATGGTGTGGTGAGAGAAATGGATGCAAGAGTATCTGGCAAAGGTGTGGAGATGATCGATAACAGTGGAATGTTTTATTTTTTGTACTTTGTGGTGCATTTTGTTATGTTACGTTTTGTTGTATAATTGTCAAGTATTTTGTCTTGTATTTGGTTGTGTGTTTTTCTGTGTCTATCGTCTCATCAAAATGTTATCCAACGAAGAGATGCCACAAAGCTTACCCCTATCCATTAATCGGTGAATAACCGATTGGCTACTAATGCCTTGCTTCTCTCAGTTGATTGGTGCACTCGTCAATCAACCAATAGGTGAAAAGCTCAGTGTCAGGAACTGTAACAGGAGGAGGACCCAGATGCGTGAGGTTTCTCACACAAGCTTTATTTTACGGGTCATGCATGTTAACCCATACACCTGTGATTCAGCGATCGTTGGGCGGAAGACGTAAGGCAGCAGTCTGGCGTGGAATGACTGGAAGTCAGAGGCCGACGAGATCGATACTAATTGCACGAGCAGATATCGAACAGATGGGGTTGATACTGGACAGGACGGAACAGACAGGATTGATATCAGGCACTGGAGACTGGAGATAGACCGAAACGATACCAGATACTGGAGATCGAAATTAAACAGAACAAAATAGCTGGGAACGAAACTGAAGATCGATATAAAACAGGACAAAATAGACTGGAACGATACCGGACAGGAAACACAAGCAGGAAACCGGACAGAGTCAAAACCCACGTTTTGCGGATGCAGAGGTTCGTTGACAGAATGACAAAGGGTGAGTGAGAGCATAGAGCTTAAATAGGAGGGAAGCCAATCAGTCAACGAGCCGCAGCTGGCGCCCAACAGGCAGGGCCAATGGGGCGCCCCCTCATTTGAAATGAAATGAAATCTCATCTCATCTCATTAGCCGTATCGCTTATCCTCATTAGGGTCGCGGGGGGGCTGGAGCCCATCCCAGACATCTCCGGGCAGTGGGCAGGGGACACCCTCAACTGGTTGCCAGCCAATCGCAGGGCACACAGGGACAGACAACTCATTCGCTCATTCACACCTAGGGACAATTTGGACCGGCCAATTCACCTGAAATGTATGTTTTTGGAATGTGTGGGAGGAAACCCACGCAAGCACGGGGAGAACATACAAACTCCGCACAGGAAGTCTGGAGCTGGATTTGAACCCACGCAGGAGGTTCCCATGACATGAACTGTGCCGCACAAGCGCTAACCACTGCGCCGCCGTGCTGCCCCATGAAATGAAATGATCTGCATTTCTATAGCGCTTTTCAAGTCAAGACTTCCCAAAACGCTTTACAATGTGCTCCACATTTTCCAATAGCGGCCGTGCAGCCATGTAAGGCGCTAACCTGCATATTGGGGGTATTAGGGGTTTAGTGTCTTACCCAAGGACACTTCAACATGTAACTCAGAGGAGCCGGGATTCGAACTGCGATCTCATGATCCCAAGACGAGCGCTCTACCTCCTGAGCCACTGCACTTAATAATAAATAAATAAACGACAAAATACACAATAAAATACGCAACAAAGTACACGACAAAATAGAGTAGAAAACCTGATTATTTTTGTGTTCATTGATTTATACAAAATATATTTGTGGGTGTTTATCTATTCATACATTGCTTTCTAGGTATGGCAGGATCACTCCTCCATAATCCTCAACTCACCTTTTGTTGCTTCAAAGGCAAATGATATGAATGCATTATACGGTTAATTATAGATCGTGTCTTTGAAATACGGGTCATCTCAACGTCCCGTTTAGTGGTTCTAACGGATCATTGATTCGGATATTACTGGAGAAGGAAAGACGTGTCATGGGTTCCGTCTCCGTGACCCTTTTTGTTGGATCCAATCGCCAAAGTCAGACTGCTTTTCGGGCCGTTTGTCACATCACGTGTTTCGATACAGCTTAACCAAGTCGACTCTCATTGAGGACAAAAGTATGGATGGAAATGAGTGGGGGGAGGACATTACAGCTTTAAGAAGGTGCACGTGTCCCGTTTGTAGTCATTTTGGGGGGAAAAGGCAACAAAAACCAGCCTGATCCAGAATTTCTAACTCAGTTTGGCTCCGGGGCTAGATCCAGACTTTCTCAGCACACAAGAAAATCTAGCCAGCGCACAAAAATGAGGGCTCAAAATTACTAATTTAGCAGCGACTTAAGTCAAAGTTACAGTGCATGAAGATAAAAATACACGGGTTCCCCTGACGCTGTGTCATAAATGCGGTATTTTGAAGTCGAGTCGAAGTAGAACGAAGTTGAGTAAAGTTAGTAGAGTTTGTCGAGAACCGGCTTATTCGGCTCGGCTCACTAAAGAGACCTGGCTCTTACGGGTCCTAAACGGCTCTTCAGGTTGTTTTTGCTTCTTTAATCCCGACATGACCAAATATTATGTAAAATTATGCACAAAATGACTTAAAGGAATGGGGGAATAGAACAAAA
Organism: Urocampus carinirostris; assembly: GCF_059441175.1. Classification (NCBI taxonomy): domain Eukaryota; kingdom Metazoa; phylum Chordata; class Actinopteri; order Syngnathiformes; family Syngnathidae; genus Urocampus; species Urocampus carinirostris. Next base: position 36,577,736 of record NC_142360.1, on the reverse strand, counting down.
AAGAAA